>NC_056725.1:1769777541-1769982905 GCF_019279795.1 Protopterus annectens
CTAGACATTCCGAATTTAAGCTTAACTTCCTGGTTTCTCAAGTTCTTATGATGGCCAGAGATCAGAATCTATTAAATGATGTGGTCATGATTCTTAGGGCTTTGCCTGAAGGATTCCTCATAAGGTCTGTCACAGTAAATGAAAATGGTTTGCTATATGGGTTGATACTCAAGACACTGACCCTTTTTGTGCATCTTTACCTGACTTTCTACAGTTTTAAGTCCATTTTTCAAGTAGGCTGTAGGTTATCCACTGTCAAGCTTTTACCAGCAGCTACTTCCAGTTTTCATGTTGGGTTTGAGGCTATTACTTAATTTCTAATAAATTATGCAAGGCCTTCCTTACAGGGATCGACCTCTTATCAAAAACCCTGTACTGCCATACGATCTGAATTTGGTATTAGAAGCTTTAACCAAGGCCCATTTCCAACCAGCTTCCACAGTACAATTGAAGCTTCGGTAATGGAGAGCACCGATTTTGGCAGCCTTTACTTTAGCCAGGAGAATATCAGAACTGCAAGCCTTTTCTTCTCTTTACATTATCTTTCATAGTGACAAGGTACCTGAATTGACGCATTCATTCCATAATTTCAAAAGTGGGTACAGATTTTAATTTGTCACAACCTATTCTTTTGCTGTTTTTTTTTCACAAATTATTCTAATTAAGGTAAATACATTTTACATAACCTAGATGTACATAACATTGATTGATGTCCATTTCTTCATCTCCTTTGACTCCAATAAGCCTGGCAAGAAAGTAAGGTGTCCAAGATTGTACTCTCCAGGTGCTTATCAGATTGTATTATCTTCATAAATACTAATAAGGACTTTACCACGTAAACCTAAGGCCCCTTCTACTAGGGCTGTAGATGCATCCATAGCCTTCTTGATATCATCTTAGATTGGTGAGAGTTTTGATGCTGCTTACCTGGTCCTGCATGCATGCCTTTGTCTACCTTTACAAGTTACTTTTCCAGAGCCTGTGCTTCCTTCATCTCTACCATTTTGAAAGGTCTCCCTTCATGTTGTCATCCAGAGGCATCGTAGCTGGGAATTCTGACCTATAGGTTAGATTGGACAGAGTGAATGAATAAGATACAAAGTTAAGTACTTGCCAAAATTACAGATCCTTTCTTTCATGTCTGTTACTTGTCCTCCTCCTGTAAGACCTAAAGGTTTGCATTTTTGTAGTGTTTGTAAGCTGTGGTTGCCAAATTAATATTCTTCCCCTGAATCTCTGACATTGAGGTCTGAGGTAATTTGGAGGAATGGAGCATAGTTGGAGGGAAAAAGTTGAAGGGGCTCGAGGCTGGAATACAGATTTTGCTGGATCAGATCAGTCAGACATCTCTGAGGACCAATAGGTCATACTGGATGGACATGAATGAAAGGATCTGTCATTACGATAAGTGCATAACTTTAGTTTTTACTCTGTTGCACAGACAAAGGTTGTGAGACATTGGAAAGAGTTTTTGATAAAACTGTACCCCTTTTACATGTGTTGATGTTGATATTTATACGTTTATGGTGCCAGAAAGAGCAGAGGAGTAGGAAAGGGCAGTCTGTTTTTTCCTAATGGTATTGACTGGAATTTGCAGCCATGCTTCAGTTGAGATGCCAGACTGCTAAAAGGTCATCAGATCTGCTTACTCACATCTACCTCCATATTAGAAAATCTTTTGTCATTGATCTGTTTAAGCATCTCTTTATTGTGGAGAATTTGCAGCTGGTACTGTGTCTTTATGATGTGCCTTTTGATGGTAAATTTGTACTATCAGTCCTGCTGGCTTTAACATGAAATGCAGGTGTTAGGAGTTGTAAGCAGCAGTGACTTCAGTAGTTTAGACTGGTCTGCCTGAGGTTGTAAGATGGGACCAGACATGCTTTGCCTCTCAGCTG
The DNA here is from genome assembly GCF_019279795.1 of Protopterus annectens. NCBI lineage: Eukaryota > Metazoa > Chordata > Ceratodontiformes > Protopteridae > Protopterus > Protopterus annectens. Next base: position 1,769,779,440 of record NC_056725.1, read on the forward strand.
TAAGAATTGGCTAATAGATACTGTTGTCTGCATTTCAGAATGTGATGTGGAGATTGTACCACCATTAAGAAAAGGGTAAACATTGCATAGGCATTCTCATCCCCACCATTTGATTTTAACTTTTCTGTTTCCGTCTTTCTGTGTGTAACAGTTTAAAAGGATCTTGAAGTTCTTGCATGGAATTTATATTAAGAGGTTCATTTCTTCTTTGTTACCTTCAGAGTAAGTGTGTTAAGTATTGGCCAGATGAATATCAATTAAAGGAATATGGTGTTATGCGTGTCAGAAATGTCCGAGAGACTCCAGCTCATGACTATATTTTGAGGGAACTAAAGCTTTCAAAGGTTGGGCAGGTATGTTCTCTTATTTTTTTTTCCATTAAAGTACACAATTTGTTTACGGAGTCTTTATTTGCCATGTTGTTGGAGGAACATAATATGAACAATAGGTCTGACCTAGAAATGCCTTAGTGCAGTCATTGTTGTCGTAGTACCACTTTCTGCTTTTTTTTTTTTTTTTTGCGTTGTGTGTTTTCCAACATTTTTCTTTGAAGAACTGCTATTCTACTGTCTCACTTTCTTCATGGTTTGTCATGAGTAGTTCCACTGTGAATTTTAGTTCTTGCAGATGGCACAGTGTTTAGGCTTTTTTTTTTGTTTTGTTTTCCATGGTTTTAGGATCTTTTTTTTATTTTGTTTTGACATTCATACATTTATTAACTGGGCTGGCCACAAAACCCTTTTCAACAATGGCATGAACACAAGGCAGCAGCAAGAGAGATAGTGGTCATCAAATGAGATGGTGAAGACAGATCAAGCTTATAGTTCACATTGTAGTCAGCAGTTTGCATTGTAAATGCAATGTGCAGGTTACAAAACTGGGGTTATGTGGCTCTATTTGTCGATGACTCTTACAAACACATTTTTGGATGGGAAGCCCAGTTTTTCTGTATTTCCTAATGTCATATTCTTTGCAAAAACAGTTGGTTACAAATTCACAGGTGGGCATCACATCCCATTGCAAGAAAGTTAAAAAAAAAAAAAATAAATAAATAAAAAAAAAAACCCCACATATATGGCATTTCGTCTTTGAGACCTCATCATTGCATTAACACATTTACTGCTGAATATTTTCGGGGCTGTCCCTAAAATGCTGACTGTTTTGGGATATTTTTGCTGTTTGTCATTGAGAGGTTTTTTAAAAGTCATACTTTTTTTTCATGAAATGTTGTTGGCGTAATTATCTATAAAACATCCTTTGTACACACATATCCTTTCCTGGATTAAAATTCCGGTGATGTGACCATTCATTAAAGTAGGTTTTCTGTTAAGTAATTTTGGTAATGCAAGGTATGTGGTGTGTGTGTGTATATGCATATGTATGTGTGTGTATATATATATATATATATATATATATATATATGTGTATGTGTGTATCTGTATACACATACACGCGCACACACTTTTTCACTGAGACTGAAATTGGTCAACTGTAGTAGTGATCTGCTTCAGTTAACAAATTCTAAGTAAATAAATATATATCAAATTTACCAGCCTGAAAAACAAACATGAAATGTTATGAATTGAATGGCACAAAAAAAAAAACATCCAAATGTATGTATGAGTGCAGGCAATATCCAGTTGTGTAGGACCATATTGTGGAGACCATCCCAAGCAGTGTAGAAAATTAAGAACCTTAAGTATGGTAGGTGGGAGGTAGATTTTAAAAGAAAGTGGGTTTGAAGGAGGTAAAGTCTGGTAGAACTGGAGAAGCAGTAATTGTAGGATGAGATGCAGTGTGCGCAAGTAAAGGTTGTCATAGAATTTGTGGGAGGACTAGAATTGTCGGTGTGATTTTTCATTTATATAAATGTGTGATTGCCTGTGTTGTAAGTTATGGTTTAATAAAATGTTTCTGGTTCTTGTTTAAAAAAATGGCATGAATTGAATAATTTATGCAATGTTGCATATGTATGATGTATAGTAATATATGAAAATTAAAATGTTTGTTGATGTTAATTTGTTAATACAGTTTGGCGCACATTAACAGTTATCCCACTCCACAAAGGGGGAGCCACCATAGACCCCGGGAACTACCGCCCCATTAGCCTGACGAGCCTGGTCTTCAAGGCTATGGAGTGTATCATCATGGAACGTATCCTCATGGAACTTATAAACATTGACATTGATAATCTCCAAACTCTGGACCCTACCCAGTTTGGGTTTGTAAAAGGCAGATCATGTCTCCTAAGCCTGATAGACTTCTTTGAAGCGGTCACCAATGCTGTAGATGAGGGTAAGGTGATACACACAGCCTATCTAGATCTCGCCAAGGCTTTTGACACCATCCCCCACTCTGGAATTATAGACAAACTCACTAAACTTGCTATAAATCCCTATGTCACAAGATGGGTTTCCAACTGGCTCACTGACCGAACCCACACTGTGAAAGTAGCAGACTGTAAATCCAACTTTAGACCAGTGACAAGTGGAGTACCACAGTGTTTAGTCTTAGGTCCTCTCCTGTTTGGTATCTACTTATCTGAAGTACAGGCTAACACAGAAGGTCTTTGGCTAACAAAGTTTGCAGATGACTGCAAACTAGGAGCCATAATCAAATCTAACGATGTGGACATCCTACAAAAGGGCCTCACTGAGACAGATGCTTGGTATCAAGGCCATGGCCTCAAGCTCAATGCCAAAAAGTGCATTGTCATCCCTTTTGGTAAAACCTCTGTACCCATGAATTACAACATAGGCAGTAGTCTACTTAACACCGAAAGTGTGATAAGAGACCTTGGGACACAGGAGGACAGTAGTCTCTACTTTGATAATCACATCGCCACAGTAGTCAGGAAATTCTTCTACGTGACATACCTCATCCCAAAAGGTTTCTCATCCAGGAAAAAAGAGGTCATTGTTCTCCTCTACTCTTCACTCATTAGACCCACTATAGAGTACAACGCCTCTTTTGGTATGTACCTCACAAGACATCTACAACAACTGGAAAGGCCGCAGAAATACCTCACAAATAGGATTACCGGCCTCTAACAGATGCCCTATGCAGACCGTCTCACAAAACTCCAGCTTTACTCTGTTGCATATCACCTACTCAGAGGCGATCTCTGCCTAACATACAAAGCTATGTCAAACCCAGAGCTGTTGGACTTGCTCCACATAAAGAAATCCCATTTCCTCCGAGCTACATGCTCTAGGGACCTAAACCTTGTCACCACAATAAACAGAACATGCTAGAGGGATAGATTCCTATCTCAGAGACTTCCCATACTCTGGAACAAACTATATTAAACAAAGCTCCTCATTAGCACTCTTCAAGAAAAATCCTGATGATTTGATGGGAGATAGGAAATTCACCCCAGAGATCACTTCTGTGGCTTTGCTTGACTGGGCACAGGAAAATAATTTTCTTGGGTGGCAAAAGCCAGTGTACTGTTTGGCTAGGCTTATGTAGGCCCTAGGGCCAATAGCCTAGTACCTACCTATGAACCTATTCCTTTTGTATAAATGTAAGTTTGCCTATGTCGCAAATGATTCATAAAAGGTGTTTTAAAAGAAAAAAGAAAGCAAGTGGGAGGAGATGTACTTGGGCTAGTAAAGTTATTTGTGAATTTAAGAAACTTAAAGGAGCGGTAATGAGAGCATTTTAGAGGTATGTTTCTAAAGGTACTAGCAGAGGGAATGTTTTCAAGTTAAGATGGGCAGATGATCTTTATAGTGTTGCTGAAGTTATAAGGGGAGCATGCCTGTTCCTTATTTCATTGGGGATGCCAACAATTGTGCGAGGTTGCAGGCCATGAGGTTTGAGGGGGTTCATGTGGAGTTTATTGCAGCAGGATTAAATTAGGTTTACAAAGTTACCATGGAGAGCAGTTGGAGATTGGTTGTTGGTTACGTGGACTGACTGGAGAAACTAGGGGTGCAGGTAACAAGTTGTGTTGATGGGATATTAAGTAGACTTTTAGCTTGATAAATTCAGATCTCATGTAAAGGGTATTGATAGTTTTAATTTGGGTAGCAGTGAAATTAGGGTATGGTGCTTTACTGCACTCACTGAATGAGGGTTGCTTTTACTGGTCATTTCAAGGGAAATAGTATTGAGGGCAAAAGGGATGACATCTCTTTCCATATGTTTTTCAAAGGGGATCATTGTACCAAATATTTATTTTTCTTTCTCCAGTTCTTAAATTCTAAAGGAGCTATTGTTCTAAGGCAGAACCATTTTTTTTCGGAAGGATCAAAATCCCCTGCAAAATGCAAATTGGGTTTCAAAGGACCTAAAGGTTCCTTTGCTGACAAACCTTTGTGACTGTCAACCCTGTTTCTTGTCCTCTCCTCTCCTTGTCTGAGCCTTTCCCATTTAGTTAAGAAAACTCCCAGTCCCTTATCCTTTTGAGAACTGATAACATAAGGCAAATTGATTCTCCACATCATAGAATAATGGCTTCAAATTAAATCTGTACTTCCTAGCATTCCATTCTGGAGAGTCCTACAAGTGCTCCCAAACGAAGCACATCCGGTTTGACCAATACTTCAAGAAGTGCATCAACAAGGAAATGTAGAATTAGTTCAATACGAAAAGAGAAACCGGTTCTATTCAACACTTTCTGAAAAAAGAGGGAACTTTGAGACCCATTCTGGATTTCAGTCCTCAACTACTAAAGTTTACGTGCTTAAACTGAAGATGTTTACTCTTTAGCTTCTGTTCCAGTGATTTTTCTCTAAGATTTCCTGCTGATCTTGGACCACAAGGAAATTTATCTTCACATTCCAGTTCATCCAGATCACAGAAAATTCTTAAGATTCCTTGCCTTACAATTTTATTTTCAAATTTCGACTGCTGTGTGATCTTTTCTGCAGCCGTAGGGGTATTTACAAAATGCCTAGCCCCATATTAGTGTCCTGCAGACTCCATTGTGTGTGTAAAATAAATTTATGTATGTATATATAATAAAATTATATGTATTTATACATGTGTGCATACTCTCCATCCACAGGCACCTACCCTTACCTAGATCATATTCTCATGCAGGCTACTTCGAAGTGCAAGCTTTATCCTTCTGCAGGACTTTCTAACATCCTTAGATTTTAAGGATGGATACCTGCATATCCCCATACACCCTACTTGTAAGAAATTCTCTACGGTCTCATCACATTTTCAGCTTGCTGCTTTGCTGTTTGGGCTTTCTACAAACCCCTACAGTCTTTTCAAAGTGCCTAGCCCCAGTTACAACCTTTTGCAGGATTTTGGGAATACAAATATACCCCTATTCAGATGTGCTAATTCAGGCCTTTCCCCCACTGGTTTTGCTGCAGAATGTTTACCATGGATCTCCACCTTTGTTTGTGTGTTACCTTAAATTTGAAAAAGTCTGTTCAACACCTTCTGGATCTTATCTTTCTAGGGTGCTGCCTAGACAACACACACTGACAGCAACCCCCCCCCCCCCCAGGACAAAATAGAGCTCCTAATTTCCTTCTTTGCAGCATTATCACCTCTGAAATTCTCAAATTTTCTTTTGTACTTCATAAGGAAGTATTCTTCCACTTCCCCTTATGGTTACTTATTATGCTCCCTCAGTAGGTGTGTAGTGTGGGTTTGCAGGGTTTCACCCACCTCCACAGCAGCTTGGTCTGGCCCACTGAATATGCCTCATCTGCCAACATCCCTAGTCTCCACCAGAGATCATTACCAAGAGATGTCGACATACCATCCTTCCCCCCAATATGGGTACACACCCTTCCCTTCCCTGCCACTCCATCAGTTGCCTGACAAACTAATTGAACATTGGTTGCCCAGGTCCCTACTAATGCCTTGACTTGAATCATTGTTGCAATATTCTAAACAGATGGGTTTTCTACTGCTAACATCTGGCCAGGGTAACAAAGCCTAAACCTCCCCAGAAGCTTATGTTTGATGTTTAACCTCTGTTCACAAACCTGTGTAAGAAGATGTACGAGTATAATTCCTCAGACTATCCTACCAGCACGAATGCAGGTCTTGCACTGTCTGCTTAATTTTGCCATGGTTGTTTGTACCTTAAGCCTTTTCCGGTTCAGTTAAGTGCCCTGTTGGGGAGCCTTCCTTTTCATTTAAACGGTCTTGCTGAGATTTTTCTATATGTCAGTTAGGAGGGGTAAGTGTGAATGTGATAGGCAGATGCCCTATGAAGAATTTTTTTTTCCTTTGTCACAGAACATGATTCCAAATGTGGTTCTATTTTCCTGTCCTTTGTTTACAATACATTACATTCTTATTTGTCTTTATTGAACATATTTTTAGAGACCCAACAATTGAGTTTGGCCCAGTCTAAAATGGCAGATCCCTCCACACCTGACATATATTTTGGTCCTAAGAAAAAACGTACAAGTCCTCGGCCTGAGATGCTGTCTGTTCACTCTGATTCTGACATACACGCAGAGGTTAGAGAACTTGTAGTATGCCTGACTCCATCTATTGCAACCTGTTTTTGCAGGCAGGTATAGCTTCAGGGGACCTAGTGTCTGAAGCAATTTTATTAGAATTGAGAAGCAGGAACTACATATCTCAGAGGCACTTGAAGGTATCCCGCAAATTTTAGTAATGGAAAATATTCTAATTTGCAAGGGGTTGGAACATCCACATATGATTCAGGTTGTAGTCACCCCAAAGAAAAAGCAGCAAAAAGACTAAACCTATTTCCTCTCCTCCCCCTTCGAGGGAGTCTAAAGACTTTTATCAGAGCCTGTTCAAGGCCATTGTGGTTGTTAAACCTCCTTCCTTTTCAGCTCCTTCACCAACTCCCCAGATGATTACTGTGGAATCTACTTGTAGGGAGGAGATGGGCCTCAGTTTCTGATGACCATTCCTTAGCTTACTGCTCAGATTCACGTACAGATGATGATTCCCTCTTTCCTGCTTCTCCTGTAGAAGTAATGCCCTTCGAACAGACCATTATAAATTTGATCAAACATTTTGAGTGGGAGGTTAAGCATATTTCTGATGTCCGAAAGAGGTACTACAGTTTGTTAGAGAGAGGCAGTCTAGTCCCTTCCCCTGTCCCCCTAGTCAACTAAGCCTTTTTGGACACTTTCGCATCCATATCCACAGCTCATGACTCTCCACCTCCAGCTCTCAAGAGGCCAAACAGATGCTGTAAAGTTCCAGATTTTAAGTTCCTTTTTAAGAAGTATGTAGCTGTCCTTTCAGCTGTCTCCTTAGCAACAGACAAACCTAAGCTACTGCTAAGTGTCTGTACCCTACCATCAGACAAGGACAGCAAGGCTTTGTATAGGTGGGGGAAAAATGTCTGTACTTCTACCCTGGTCTTCAGGGCTATTTATTATCAGACCCATATTGACCAGCTGTCTCATATGTCCTTAAAAATTTGAACAAGGCTGTAGTTGGCATGTCTGCCAAAGATTTCAAGCAACAGATTTTGTCTTTAGTAAATTGTCACCCAAGCAGCTTAGCCATAGCATAAAATGAAGCTATGATGCTGCTGAGGCCTTTTCCAGAGCAGTTGCTACTGGAACTGGTCATTAGAGGTACACCTGGTTGCAGAAGCAGTCCCAGCCAGATTTTAAAGCTGAAAGAGTCCTTGACAGGGATGTTTTGTTTGAATAAGATAGCTGTCTGTGGTACAAACATTTGCAAGAGCAAGGCAAAGCTATGAAAGACTGCAGACAAATCCTACTTGCCTCTGCTCAGTTAACAGAAAAACTACCCCATCGAGCCCACACTTCGAAAGAAGGTAACATAGGCCTTCTCAGAAACACAAGGCACCTAGAAAAAGATTTCCTGAAGGACCTGAAACAGACCCCAGATCTGGGAGGCATCCCTTTACAGATAAGTCTCTGGCTATCTTCTCAACTCCCTCCCCCTCAATCCTACCATTCCCTTTTCAAAAAGATGTTCTCTTTCTTTCCATTGCAAATTGGTGAAAGATTACCAGAGACAAGTGGGTACTCACCATTGTCAAAAAAAAGTTTACAGTATATCCTGAAAGAACTGTCTCCATTCAAGGGCATTCCACCTTCATCCTACAACCAGTTAAACCTTCTCCCTTCCATTCTTCAGGGACTATTGTCCCAAGGCATCATAGAGCCAGTTCCTGTTTAGTTTTCGAATACGATTTCTACTTCAAACTTTTTCTAGTACGAAGAAAAGGACAGTGGAGACTCGTACTGAATCACTCCCAGCTCAACACCTTCTTCAAGGTACTCACTTTCAAAATGATTTCTCTTCAAACCCTTATCCCCTTTATCCTTCTGCAGGACTTTCTAGTGTTTTTGGGTTTGAAGGATGCATACCTGCATATCCCCATATACCCTTCTTACAAGAAATTCTTGAGATTCTCTACTTGTTCATTACATTTTCAGTTTACTGCTGTGCTTTTTGGGCTTTCTACAACCCTTAGAGTCTTTCCCAGTTTGTAGCCTTTTGCAGGACTCTGGTAATACATACATTCCCCTACCTAGATGATTTACTAATCAAGGCCACTTTCCCTATGGTCTTACTGCAACATCTGAGGTTCACTCTCACCCTTTTCCTGCAACTGGGAATTACTGTCTTTTTTAAAATAATCTTCCCTTCAACCCACTTAAGACCTAGGTTTCTTGGGTTGCAGACTAGACAACAAAAACAGCAGGCCATTTTGTACCCAGGCAGAGGTGCAGAGCCTCACAACTTGCTTCAGTGTCTAACCTTCCTCCAAGCTTGTTCAGCCAGGAAGGTTCTCAGGGCAGTAAGATTCATGGCAGCAACCTTACTAATGTTTCCTTTAGACAGATAGCATATAAAGAAAATTTAGTGGTACCTGAAAAATGTATGGCCTTAACACTCATCTCTTGGCTATACAAATATGTACCATGCCTCCTCCTCAAGGAGGAGATCCTGTTGTGGGTGACACAGGCGAATCTCAAGCAAGGCTTTTACCTTTCAGTGCATAGACGTCAAGTTAAGAGTTGTACATAGACTCCTCAGACAAGGAGTGAGGCATGGACAGGTATCCATAAGGTCCAGGGTTGTTGGCAGTCCAACTTCAAGGAAGAACACATTAACCTGAAAGAGATGAGGGCTGTTATTCAGCCTCTACAAATCTTTGCCCACATCTGGAAACCAGGACCTCGGGGTATTTATAGACAGCACAACAGTCATGTGGTACATAAACAGAGGAAACAGATCATACCACTTATTCTGATTGGCTCAGATTGCTTGGGATGTAGCCACCAAGGGTCTATATCATATGAGAGAATCACACAAATTGCGAACGCTCATCATGTCGAATGTACCAGACCTCAAACTTCCTATTGCGGGTGGGCTGCACCCCCCCCCCCACTAAATATATATATTCCAACTCCAAGATTACATTACAGTGGGGAAAGGGCAAATATCCCATTCTTCACTGTACTGCAATCTCAGAAAAAGAACTTCAAGGTCGGGTACGTTCAGTATTATGAGCGTTCGCAATTTGTGCCATTTGCTCATATGATGTAGACCCGCCACCAAGGCAGGGATGGTCCCTTCAAACAGTATACATTCTGTCCCAGCTCATCATCCTGGAAGACTCACTCGACAGGTCTTCCTAGACGTAACCCACAAGTGGGGAACACCACAGACAGGCTTATTTACCATGAAAAGTAACAAACAGCTTCCCCTGTTTTGCACCTGGAATCCTTGCCCTTTGGTTTGGAGGACGTATGTTTTATCCTTTCAGTAGATAGATATGTTTCTTTGTCTGCCTTCCACTTCCTCTGCTACCAAACATTTTACTAAAGATCCAAAAAGAAAAAAGATAAATTGTACTAATGACTCAGTTTTGGCTAAGTCAGCATTTATCACCCCTTCTCTTTCACATAGCTGGGGCGATCAGCACAAGCAACCCCACAAAGTGAATTTGATCACAGAAGAGAAAAGCCTTTGTTGCTTCACCCCAATCTGTCATCCCTCAACCTAAGCCTATGTATAACAGGATTCTGATTCCCTCCAGGCACCAGATTTTTGAGGATGTGCTCTGGATTCTCTAGGAGGCAAGGAGATTGTTATGAGAAAAAGTTTTAAAAACATACTGTTATTTGTCTTTTTCCTGTTCTTGCAAAGTGAACATGTTATTTGTTGGCATATGCCTATCAAAGATGGGCCTCATCTATGAACAAAATGCAGCATTGCTTATGAACCTGAATGATATCTGTTTTCTGCATTTCAGAATAAAGAGATTTGGTTATAGCTCAGTGAAGCCTGGGATAAGGACGCACGGCCAAGTAAGAGTTAATTTACTGGGGCAGGCTGTGTGTCCTGGAACATTTGAGCTACCGTTGTTAAATTGAACATTTTGTACTACTTGAACATTCTATACTAGCTGTGGGTTTGAGGTAATTTGTGATAAACATGTTTATCCTATATGTTTTTCATAGCCAACTGGCAACGGTCAGAAATGTAACAAAAAGTTGTTTTGCTTGCAGTATAAAAGTTGATGTCAGTAAACAAGTTGATTAGATCAGAGGAGATCAAATCAGTCCAGACCGGACATCTTTGCCAACATGCTGTGTAATCTGGTTAACTGCTAATAAAGGAAAATTCATCACCTGAGGCAGATGCGACTCGTTTGAATTTTTTCTTCTGACCGAGATCCATCACAAGAAAATCCTGCATAGCCGTATGGCAGGAATTTTTTATATGGTGTCAAGCAAGCAATCTGGAACCTGTAAAATCAGAGGTTTCTTTTGTCTTATACATTTTGTGTGATCTCATGAAAAGTAGTCTGGCTTATTCTTGTATTAAAGCTTACCTTTCAGCCATTCTAGCCTGTTTTCCCCAAAGTTTGCCTGTTATGATCAAGCTTGAGGTAAAACAATTCTGAAAGGGGGTTCAAAACCTGCCCCCACTTAGGATCTCATATGCTGGAAAAACTCACTGTGCCCCTTTTGAATGAACTCTTCCACTTTCAAATTCTGCATCTGGGAAGCCATTGTATAAGTGGCTATCACGTTTGCGAGGAGAGTCTCAAAACTACAAGCACTCATTGCTGTTCTACCTTTCCTTATTTTTTGTAAAGACTGTGCGTCTCTGAAGGTCAGCCCCTCTTTCATGCCAAAGTTGGTAATTGAGATGTCCCTCAACCAGGCTATCAATGTGCTGACTTTCCCAATCCACAGAACAGGGGAGAAAATAATTCTTCATTCCTTAGGTGTATATAGACAACTCAGATTCTGTCTGGACAGGACCAAGTCTGTTTTAAGTCAGACTATTTATCTCTTTCATGGACTCTAAGCTAGGCCAGTCAGTATCCACACAAACCATTGCACCTGGATATCCAAGACCATTTCCTTTTGTTGCTCTCATCTTGGCAAATCCTTGCCTGCTTACCAAAGAGTTCACTCTGCTAGAGGAGTAGTCTTTTGTAGGGCTTATCAAGGGGCAGATTCCAGAACCCTTCTGGGAGCTGCAACCTGGTGGTCTGTGCACATTTTCACTGAACAGTGCAGAATTGATGCATTTTCCAGGTATAGGGCAGCATTTGCCAGGCCATTCCTTTCTGGTCTCTTGGCCAGGTCTCACCATTCTCAGCCATCCTCCCTTTTTTCCCTCTTAAGGTTTGAGAGTCACCTGTCTGCTTGGAATACTGCAACAGTGATATCAGTCAGAGCATGGAACAGTTATGTAAGAACTTGCTGTAACAGTAGATGTCCTACTGATCACCGTTGCATTATTCCATTCCACCTTCCTTCCCGCTTCTGGCCATTCCCAGTTCTTCCTTTCACTGCTGCTCTGACAGACCCTAGGGCCAAAGGTGCCCTCTCTTATGCTATGATTTATCTAGCTGACTACTTTTCTTTCACATGTTTTCAGACTGCTGGCTTAGAGATAGTTTTAGGAATTGGTCATAATACCACTTGTATACCCCTCCGCTGGCAAGCTGTCATGTGTCTGATGTGTGTTTCTGGGAAGGTTTAGGCTTTAGTACCCTGGCCATATGTCAGTGGTAGAAAACCACCTGTTTGGAATACTGCAGCAGTGATCGAGATATCTACAAGGTGTTCATCATATTGATCAGTGCTGCAGTAGCTTTAGCTGTATGGGTTATATCCTGCCAAGGGTATAACAGTCATTCAGCTTCCAGAGCTTCAGGACATCTTCCACGCATCCAAACATTCAGGCAACTTGCGCTAAGCTAACTAAAACACAAGTTTGGGTGTGAACCCCTTCATTGCTTTATTGCCGCAGAAGAGTATGCTGCTCTGTGGCTTTCGAGGATCGACGGTTAGCTTGTACTGTTTTTGCTGGGCAGATAATTTCCTTTTGGGGAAAGAACTTCCAATGTGAAGTTGTTTATTCTCACTGATGGGTTCGGAGCCGATCCTCTGCTCCGACACAGCTGATAGCAAAGCTCAAGGTTTGCCAGTAGCTCGAGACCAAGCCCCTTATCCCACAATGCACTGCTGGAATTATCTCAGATCTAGTTTGCCGCGGCAAGAGAGCTCTGTGATCCAGCTAGCTCGGACCATTTGTGGGAAAAATAACAGCAAGTTTATAAAAAAACTTTTACTTTTTGTTACTAAAATAGTTGTGCGTTAATATCAGGTTGTTTAAAACTACCTAAACTATAGATTATATTAATAAACAGTGTAACTAGTTAGAGCCCTGTTGGCTGCTTGGTTTGTGTGGGCCTTTAGCCCTATTTACACTTCTTATTAGTCTTTGTAATAGTCAGGGTTCTTCTTTGTGGGCTTCTTAAACCTATATTTGTGATCTGTAATTACATTGTTAACTTAGTGCCCGGTTTTGGCTTATTAGTTTTGTGGATCTGTACAAGTAAGGACTTTCTGCCTTACTCTTTTCTTTTTTGTAATTAACTATGTCGGATGCGAAGGAGAAATCCCATCCTAAATCGGGATTCAAAAAATGCCCAGATTGTGGGCAGAAAATGTCCGTCACTGATGGACACATTCAATGTGTCTACTGTCTGGGGGCTAAACACCTCCAAGACACTTGCAGCATTTGCCATTCATTCTCTTCAAGAGTTCTCTTGGAGAGGAGGAGGAAACTAATAGACAGGGAATTGCTACAGCAATCTTTTCCTGAGGGTTTGAGTAGCCATGAGGGTACTAGCTCGTCCTCCAAATCCAGATCTTCAGACAAAGTGACAAAAAAGGCAAAAATTTCAGGAGGAGGGTCATCGGTTCCACAGACCTCGGAAATGAGTGTACCTTTGAGTCTGAGTCAGCTCTTGATGTTGGAGCCGGTCTCTGAAATTCCTTCTCCTCTGATCCAGTCAGCACCTTCGGTGCATTCAGCTAAGTCCTCAGTCAGTCTTTCGGATTTGGACATGGATTGGCTACTGCAGAAGCTTTAAAAGCACCAGGACTTGCCAAATTGTTGTCGGCCCCGACCAGCTTTTCGGTGCCGAAGACCATGGAACCGGATTTGTCTACTCCGAGCCGTACTGGACTCTCGGCGCCTGAAGGATCTGAACCGATGGTTGTCGAAACCTTGGAGCTGATACCCGCACCGGTGTTATCGGCTCCATCTACTTGGATGTCCTCTGCGCCAACCGAGGACTCAAGGAGCCGACGCTCTCCCGTCTGGTGCAGGGAGGACAGTCGGACCGATTTGTCATTGCCCACTTTTCCTCTCGAGGCTTCGGCTCCTACCTTGGGCTCAGAGCCCAGGGTTTTGGTGTGGGAGGATCGGATGGTACTCTCGGGTCCGTCCACTCCTCATCGGAGCCATGGAGCCTTCGATGCTATGAGGAGAGTTTTGTCTCCAAAGACAAGGTCAGCATCGGTTCAGCCTTCCCTCTCCCCTCAAGCTCCTTTGTCTGCTTCATCTACCGGTCCTTCTAAGTGTAGAGACCCCGAGCCTCAAGTACCCCCACAGGGCGTCCCCTACTCTTCTGAGACCTCCCCAGATCCCCCCACTGAGGAGGTGCCCAGGAAGAGACTGTGCAAGAGGAGGCACTTAGACTCCCCACAGGAGTCTGACATCTGACACGGACTTAGATGAGTCAGAAGGGTCCCCTCGATCCCCCTCTGAGGATATCTCCTTTGCAGAGATACTAGAGATCCTTAGTCAGAGGGGTAATTGGCAGTCCAAGACCCCTACTGAGGATGAGTCCGTGCTCTTGAAGGCTTTTGGGTCTCAACCTTCCACTTCTTGGGTGTCTCCCCCTTACGATGAGCTCATGGAACTGATTTCTCGTAAGGCGTGGGAGTCACCGGAGGACATGGAACTTGTTCCTCATAAGCCCAATAAATTCATGTCTGCCCCAGTGGACAAGCCATTTTTGACAACGGGAGTGCCTGTTGATGCCATGGTGGTAGCTGTAGCCACCAAAAAAGAAGTATCTGAGACATCCACCTCTATCCATCCCCCTAACAGAGATTCTAGGGTCATGGATAGATATGGGAAGTGCATGTTTAGTTCAGCGACTTATTCTCTGCGCTCACTGAACTACTTAACGTACCTTACGAGACTACAGAGAGATCTCCTGAAAGAGCTAGGAGATGCTCTCTAGGGAACGGTAGCTGCAGGGGTGGCCGACAAAGTCAATGCCCAACTCGCTACCCTAAACTCAGTGGTAAACTTGTCCAAGCGTCTCATATCCTATGCAGCTGATGGGTCGAGTAGAGCCGCTAGTTCGGGCATTGCCCTTCAAAGACAAGCCTGGATGCATCTCTGTTCCTTTGCGGAACCCTTTGTCTTCCTTTATTAATACCCCATTTGATGGCTCATCACTGTTTGGGCCCAAAGTAAAGGAAACTTTAACCAGGTGTGAGCAGGAAGGCAAGACCTTATCTGCCATTGGAGTCCATTTTTCGACCCCTACTTTGCCCTACCCCAAGGGCCCTGGGGGGGGGGGATGTGGTTCTGAAAAGCACAGGGAGCCTTTCAGGACACATGTGGAGAAACCCCCTCTAGAGGCAGAGGAGGGGGTTATAACGGAAGATGCCGCCCCCGCGGCAGAGGGGTCTGCAGCAACAGGGTGACAGGAGTCAGTTTTCCGGTCAACCCTACCAGCTCCCCTGAAAGGGGGCCCGACTGTTCGGCTCTGGAGGCAGTCGGGGGTCACTTGTCTTTGTACCCAGAAGCCTGACTAAACATCAGATTCTTTGGTACAAAGCATCATTTCCAGAGGATATTTCATACTGTTCTCTTCCCCTCCCATTCCTGTAAAGAGAATCCCAGATGTTCCACCCAATCTCGGGGAACAAGCAATCGTAGAGGTCCACAAATTGCTAAAAAAAAGAATCATCCAACCAGTCCTAGCAGACCAAGTTGGATTTGTAACTTACTCAAGATTCTTTTTGGTACCAAAGAAAACAGGGGACTAGAGACCTATATTGGACCTCAGCAGACTGAACCAGTTTGTAACGAAAGAGAAGTTCCAAATGGTCACGCTTCAGTTAATTCTTCCCTTCCTAGGGAAAGGTGATTGGATGTGCTCCACAGATCTCAGGGACGCGTACTATCACATAAAGATGAACAGACGCTCCAGAGATCATCTGCACTTCCAGCTGGGAGCCAATCATTACCAGTTTCGAGCCCTGCCCTTTGGTCTCACTACAGCCCCCAGAGTGTTCACCAAATGCATGGCAGTGGTCACGGCTCACCTGAGACGTCTAGGATTCCAGGTGTTTCCATACCTAGATGATTGGCTCCTCACCGCTGCCACCAGGCATCATTTGACTCGGGCAACATAATACACTCTGCCATCAATTAGGCATTACAATCAACTTCGAAAAGTCTGCCTTATCACCATCTCAACATACCACTTTTATAGGAGCAGAGTTAGATACCTCAACTACCACTCTACGTCTCCCTGTCGAAAGAGTCTCTCTTCTCCACCAAAGCATCAGCTCACTGGTGTCAAAGAACAAAGGTACAGCAGCAGAGGTATTGAAGGTACTAGGTTTGATGGCGGCAGCAATCCTGGCTATACCACTCGCAAGGATGCATATGCAAATTTTTCAATGGCTCCTCTTTGCTCAGTGGTCTTACCAGAAACTACCGATGCACCACATGATTCTCATCATGGATTCTTGCAGGAGAGATCTTCGGTGGTGGTTGACGTCTCTTCATGTCACAATCTGAAGACCATTTGTCCCCCCCACCCAGTAGCCACTGTGACCACGAACGTTTCCCTGATAGGGTGGGGGAGGGGGCATTTTCATGGAATGACTGCCCAAGGCACATGGACAGATCAAGAATCACATCTGCACATCAGTGTTCTAGAGTTGAGAGTGGTGCTTTTGGCGTTGCAATACTTTCAGGACTCTCTCCCTCTAGGAACTATTGCAATTCAGATGGACAACATGTCAGTAGTCTGGTACTTGAACAAGCAAGGCGGAACCAAGTCTTACCCTCTTTGTCAAGAGGACCTCAGGGTTTGGCAGTGGGCTGTGTCATCCCAGCGTTTTCTGTTAGCATCGCACATCCCGGGGAAATCCAACGTGATAGCGGACAAGCTAAGCAGGGCAATATTGCTCCCCCACGAGTGGTCCTCAAACAGGTTGCAGAGTTGATTTTCCGCAAATGGGGCCAGCCTTCCTGCGACCTTTTTGCCAGCCACATCAATTCAAAATGCCAAAGCTACTTTGCCCTAATACCACCTCCCGGTCATCCCCCGAGAGATGCACTTTTACACGATTGGACCCCAGGTCTCCTTTATGCATTTCCACCCTTCCCATTAATACCCAGATTTTTACAGAAAGCAAAATCGCTGGGAAGGACTGTTATAGCCCCCTTCTGGCCTCGACAGATTTGGTTTACGTTTCTCCACCATCATTTGTTTAAAGATCCATGGATCCTGGACCCAATTCTAGACCTTCTGACGCACTTGTCAGGGGACCTTCATCCTTCACTGCAGTCTCTGAAACTGACTGCTTGGCTAATCCACTTCCCCTAATTGCCAGGCTTCATTCAGTTTCAGAAGATACAATACAAATTCTCTTGTCTTCTCACAAGCCATCTACTAGGAAATTATATGGCAGTAAATGGAAAAGGTTCTCAATTTGGGCCAAAGCACAAAACATTGACCCTTTCCGAGCCCCGCTATCTTTTATTTTAGAATTTTTGACAGAAATTTTTAAGGAAGGGGCAGCAGCTGCTGCAGTTCGAGTTCAGTTAGCTGCCATCTCAAATTTTCACCATGGGTTTGATGCCTCAAATGTTATGGGCCATAAATTATCTAAGACTTTTCTTAAAGGCGTTCTTCATATCAGACCTCCAATCAAAATTCCCTTTTCTCCCTGGAATTTAAATCTTATGCTGTCTCAAATTATTCTTCCTCCTTTTGAACCAGCATCTTCTTGTGATCTTAGATTTTTATCCTGGAAAACAATATTTCTTGTGGCCATTACTTCTGCCCGCAGAGTGTCAGAACTTCAAGCATTATCTATCTGACCACCCTACATGATTTTCCATGCTGATAGAGTATCTCAAAACAAACCCCTCATTTTTACTTAATGTCTGTTCTGAGTCAAATATCAGTCAGGTCATTGAGCTGCCAGTCTTTTTTCCCAACCACTCTAACAATATAGAATACATGCTGCACAAACTTGATGTTCACAGACAGCTCAGATTTTATCTTGACAGAACTAATGATATTAGAAAATCAGACCAACTTTTTGTATCCTTCTCTGAAGCAAGAAAAGGCAATCCAGTGGCTAAAACAACTTTATCTAAATGGTTATCTGATTGTATATCCTTTGTTTATGAAAATGCGAGCATGCCATTAACACACAAACCTAAGGCTCATTCTACCAGAGCAGTCTCTACGTCTTCTGCTTTTCAAGCTAAATTGCCCCTTGACAATATTTGCGCTGCAGCCACTTGGTCTAACCTCATACCTTTATCACGCATTACAAAGTAGATAAGGCTTCAAGGGGCAGGTCTTCCTTTGGTTCTACGGTACTGAAGAACATACATGAGCCACCCAGGGTTGAGGGTACTAGGGATGCTACCCATCAGTGCGAATAAACGGTGTGATTTAACAACTTCACATAAAGAAGTTATGTACGTACCATAACGTTCCATGTGAGTTGTTTATCTCGCCTTTATTCTCACGTCCCTCCCTCCTTCCCCCACCTGGCTGACTGTTGACTTTGAGGCTAGTACCATCCTGGTTATTCAATATTTCTTCTTCCCCTTTGGGAAGTCTTCTTAAAAGAAATACATAAAAGGGTATGTATAGGTTTATATATATGTATATACTGTTACTCGCAGCAAACAAGATCTGAGGTAATTCCAGCAGTGCATTGTGGGATAAGGGGCTTGGTCTCGAGCTACTGGCAAACCTTGAGCTTTGCTGTCGGCTGTGTCGGAGCCGAGGATCGGCTTCGAACTCTTCAGTGAGAATAAAGGCGAGATTTAACAACTCGCATGGAACGTTATGGTAAGTACAGAACTTCTTTTTTTGTTATTTGTATTTCCGTTTTATCACTTTTCTCTTCAGGAGAGTTACTTTAAAGCCAGGAGTGTTTTAACAGGCTCCCACAAGATTATCAAGTACTTTTAAATGGAGTACTCATTTTTCCTGTCAGTTTAAAAGTGGTGTAAAGTAACTGAAAAGATTTTTTGTGGAGAAATTTTGTATCTGATGTCAATTTTTATTCTATCCGCAACCTGTTGATTTGGTTCTGATCCTCTGAACCGACTTGACTGCTACAATAGCTCATGAGAGCCAAAAACCTCTCGAGCTCATCCCTTACCCACAACGCACCTATCTCAATTACCTCCGAAGTCATTTGCTGCTTGACGAGTTAGATGTGTTGCCATATCCTCTTGAGCAGATAAGTGTTTTTTCAGTCGTTTTCTTTCATTCTAAATTTCTTTACTTTTCCTTTTAAACTCTCTCTTAACCATTACCGGTCGTAATACGAAAGTTTTCTTAGATGCTGATGTTCATCGTGCATACAGCTGCAGTCATTACAGATGGGTTCTCCTGCCGTCAGGCGGGTCCTCGGTCGGCTGAATTCCAAAGTCTAGGTCCGGCTTCGGTTGTCGTCGCTTCTTCCCTGACGTCAGTGCGACAGGGGTATAAAAGAACCAGCCAACGCCATTTTCTTCAGTCTTTCTTGCCGCACGGTGCCCGAAGCAGAAGCAGTTAGCAAGTGCTGGTCGGCCAGCTCCTGAAATTACGAAAATTTTACAACCGAAGTCTTCTTGAAAGCCAAGTACCCCGTTGGGGAAACTTTTCTTGCCTCAGACCGATGTCAGACAAAGTTAATAATTCTATTTCATGTGGGAAGCAAGTACCGCATAAGGATTTTCATTCCCTCTGCATTCCTTGCTTAGTCCCAGACCACGACGTCTCGGTCTGTTGTTTTTGTGCTACATTCAACAAACGCACCATTAAGTGTCGGGCGGAGTTCGCCCAGCACTATTTTGGCAAAAAATTTAACTATATTATGTCGTCTGATACCCCGACTCCAGTTTTGTCTAAAAAAACGCAAAGATAAGGACTGACACACGAGGTCCCCGGCCTCTACCGACACCACGCCAAAGCCGACTACAGGTGGTCTGGTTCTCAGCGAGGCGCCTACGCAGCCCCTGCCTACTGACGACACTTCATTGGCGGTGTCTTCTATGCCCGAGGTCGCAGGCTCCTCGGCCCACACCCCGACTACAGATACCGGAGCCACTCTTGGTGGTGAAGCTCAAAATGTAGACAGGTCTGCCTCCTCTCAAGGTGTCTTCAGACCTTCCTCTTCTTTTTCCATCAAGGCTTTCACTAAGTCTAAAGCAGCCATGCATTCTAAGAGACCAGCTGCACAGGGCCCTTCTCCAGGCCCCATGCCTAAAAAACAGATGCTTAAAATGGCTGAGGATTTAATTACTCCGATCAGGGGTTCTCAACCCCCCTCCCAGACAAAAGGCCCAGAGTGGAGGAAGAATCCCCCTCCTCTGACCAGGCCTCCATTATTTCAGAGCACTCAGATGAACAGGAACATTCTTACTCCCCTTTTGAAGATTCTGATGCAGAGGAGTCCATTCCCTCTGTCTCCCCCCAAGAGGATTACTCATTTGGGGAACCTTGCATACCTTAAGGGAACACTTCCACTGGGAAGGCCAAGAGTATTCAGATTCCAAGAAAAGGCTTAGGGATTTTCTCTTGCTACCTCAGCACAGGCCTCTGGCTATACCTCCTGTCTTAGACATACTAGATGTGTATTCGGAGGCCTGCCTTAACCTGGATTCTTTACCTCCAGCCCCAGTCAAGCCTGACAAGTACTACCGGGTTCCTGACTCACACCAGTTTCTATATAAAAGCCATGCGGCTGACCCAGAAACTATCTCACAGGGCCCCAAGGGAATTAAGGCCTCCACTGCTAAAAATCCTTTACCTTCCGAGAGAGATTCCAGATCTTTAGAAAGGTGGGGAAAAAAGGTATACACCTCGGCCACCTTAACCATGAGGGCATTAAACTGCCAGTTCCATATGTTAAAGTACCAACAGTTTCTGTTATCACAGTTGAGAAGCAAAATGTCACAACCTGAACAACCAGACATGAAGGAGTTGCAGGATTTGATACATAGTGCAGAACAAGTGGGTAAGCATACCTTGCAATGTGGTTTTGATGCTCTAGAGGCCTCATGTCGAGCTGCTGTTACAGGATCAGTCATACGTAGACATGCCTGGCTCAAGGAGCAAACCTTACCAGATCATGTCAAAGCTAAATTACTAGATGCCCCTCTACAAAATTATGTATTATTTGGTGTTACAGCTGAAGAGGTATTAAAGAAAATGGAGGAAAAGGCTAAATCAATGCAAACAGTGAAAGATTTTCTAGAGGTACAACCTCCACGTTTCAGTAGAAATTGGCCTTCCAAAAATTGGTCCTTTCCAGCCACGGACAGACCCCAAAGAGGTAGATACAGGCGCCCGAGGGGCAGAGGGCAATCTCAAGGATCGTTTAGAGGCAGACAATGGCAAGCTCCTACACAGAGGTGGTGAGGATAGTTTGCAGCCATTCAGAAAGCAAGCCCAATGACTTTCCCCTTTGCATGCCAAGCAAGGCTCAAATGGCAGCACCCTTAGGCAGAAAACTGGCATTATTTTCGAAAAATTGGCATATTGTCACAAAAGACAAATGGATCCTGGACATTATAAACAGAGGCTACAGATTCCATTTTCACACCCTTCCAAAAATGAGAGGCATGCCAAACCTGCCACACAAACGGCAGAGGCACAAAGACAAATTTCAGATCTCATGGACATGAAAGCTATTCAAGAGGTACCTACTCAAGAACAAGGTCAAGGTTTTTATTCCAGACTATTCCTGGTACCAAGGAAGGGAAAAGATTGGAGACCTATTTTGGACCTATCCATCCTAAACACATTTTTACTCGTACCAAAATTCAAGATGCTCACATTACAGCAGCTTCTTCCCATGCTGGGCAAGGAGTCTTGGCTGGTAACATTGGACCTCAAGGAGGCATACCTGCATGTCCCATTCAGACAAAATTGCAGAAAATACCTCAGATTTCTTGAAGGTTCAACCCATTATCAATTCTCTGCATTGCCCTTTGGCTTATCTACTGCGCCCAGAGTATTCACGAAATGTCTGGCATCAGTAATTGCCTACTGCAGACTTCAAGGGATACAAATATACCCATATTTGGATGACTGCCTGATCCAAGCGGACAGCAAGCACATACTCCTGAAACATCTGGCTTTTGTAATAATGTTGTTGAATTCTCTGGGATACACAGTCAACAAAAAGAAATCAAGGCTAATACCCTCTCAGAAAATAATTTTCCTGGGTGCCAACTTGGACACAAACACCCATATGGCCTACCTCACGCCAGAGAAACAGGGGCAACTAACTCAATACTTCAGAAAACTAGCAAATTTCACCAGGCTGACTGCAAGGAAAATCCTGCAGGCTCTGGGATTCATGGCATCTTGCATCCTACTAATCCCATGTGCAAAGCTGCATATGAGGAAACTTCAATGGTACCTGAAAAACCTATGGTCTCAACACAGCCACAGTTTGGAAGCAATAATACCACTAATTCCATGTCTTCAAAAGGAATTTCTGTGGTGGGCTCAAGCATGCCAAACAAACACAGGTCTCCCATTCTGCAAGCCTCAAGCAAATCAAGTCATCACAACAGACGCCTCGGACTACGCCTGGGGGGCGCACATGACGGATCGGTGCATTCAGGGCAAATGGTCCCAAAAAGAAAAGCACCTTCACATCAATCAAAAGGAAATGCTAGCAGTAATAAATGCTATTATAGCTTTCAGAGACCTTCTGCATCCAGGTCAACTATTGATAAGGACAGACAACACCACAGTAATGTGGTACATAAACAAACAGGGAGGAACCCATTCATACCCCCTATGCAGGCTGGCCATGTCACTTTGGAACATGGCTCTGGAATTACAAATCGAACTTCAAGCACAGTACTTGCCAGGCAAGGAAAACACGCTGGCAGACAACCTAAGCAGAAATATGACAGATCCACACGAATGGAAGTTGCATCCTCAAGTTTTTACAGAGATAATACAAGCATGGGGAAGGCCAGACCTAGATCTCTTTGCCTCCCACAAAAATCACCAATTGACAAAATTCTGCTCAAGAACTTTTCATCCACAGGCCTTGAGAGTAGACGCGCTCTCTCTCAGTTGGACAACAATGACAGTCTATGCCTTTCCGCTTCTTCCTCTGCTGCCCAAAGTTCTATTAAAAACCAGAGCAGACAGACCAAAGATGATTCTCATTGCTCCAGACTGGCCAAGACAGCACTGGTACCCACTCCTGAGGAGCCTGACGCATTACCCACCATGGACCCTACCTCTAATGCCTCTTCTGACTCAGCACAGCTTCAAAACTCTTCACAGTCAGCTGAAAACACTCAATCTGGCCGCATGGAAGATTCCTTAACATCACAACAGACCCTACTCTACAAGGAGGTGCAGGATGTCATTTTGGAGGCAAGAAGGCCGTCTACTAGAAAAGCTTACTCTGCAAAATGGAAACGGTTTTGTGCCTGGAATGAGAAAAAGGGCCAGAATCTTGGAAAACTGAATTTACCTCAAATAGTACAGTATCTAGCTGAGCTGCTAAGCAGTGGACTTTCATTTTCCTCCATCAAAATCCATGCCTCAGCCATTTCTGCAGAATACAACACTGATCCACCTTTATTCTCTCACCCCCTCTTAAGACAGTTCCTCAGAGGGGCTAAGAATATAAAACCCCCAAGGAAACAACCAATACCTGCTTGGGACCTCAATTTCATCCTAGAAAAGCTGACCTTGCCTCCTTTGTAGCCAGCTGCCTCAACAGATTTGCAATATTTGTCCTGGAAAACAGCTTTCCTTCTGGCTATCACCTCAGCTCGCAGGGTATCGGAACTACAAGCCCTCATAGCTGTGCAGCCTTTTATCATCTTCCATCAGGACAGAGTTTCCTTACGAACCAACCTGTCCTTTATGCCAAAGGTGGTATCCAGGGTAGCTTTGAATCAGGCTATCCACTTTACCTACCTTTTACCCTAATCCTCAAAACAAAGGGGAAAGACTACTACATTCCTTGGACATCCACAGACAGCTGCGTTATTATTTGAACAGAACAAAGCCTTTCAGAAAAACAGAACAGCTCTTTGTGTCCTATGCTGTAGGAGCTCAAGGGAAGCCAATTTCCAAACAGACAATCTCAAAATAGATAGCCCACTGCATACGCTTTTGTTACTCTTTTCATGGTAAAACTGTACCTGCAGGCATCAGATCTCATTCCACAAGGGCCACAGCTACCTCTGCAGCTTTCCTCAGAGGAGTTCCTACCAAAGATATTTTGGAAGCAGCCACTTGGAGTTCTGTGCATACCTTCTCCAAGCACTACCACCTACCATTATACTCCAAAACTAGAGCAGGCTTTGCCACTGCAGTCTTGCAGGGCATCCTGGCTCCTCCTAGTTCCACCTAGTGCCTACCACCCCTTTCTTAGCTTTGGGATTCTACCCATCTGTTATGACTGCAGCTGTATGCACAATGAACATAGTACAGTTTTGTACCTACCATAAATGTAGGTGTTAGAGTGCTAATACAGCTGCAGTCCAGGTTTCCCTCCCTCCTTCCCCTCCCTCCTTCCCCTATTGGGACAGGCCTATTGGCTAACACCTCCTCATACAACCTGATTGGGGTATTCATTTATGGTGCATTTGCTTGCAACTACTGTATTTTGATTATATTGCATTGCTTTATTACATAAATTTATGTATTGCCTTCCTTCTGGGGTACCTGACATCTGGGGCAAGAAAAACTGAAGAAAATGGCGTCTGCTGGTTCTTTTATACCCCCTGTCGCACTGACGTCAGGGAAGAAGTGACGACAACCGACGCCGGACCTAGACTTTGGAATTCGGCCGACAGAGGACCCGCCTGACGGCAGGAGAACCCATCTGTTATGACTGCAGCTGTATTAGCACTCTAACATCTACATTTATGGTAGGCACAAAACTGTACTTTAGGCTTTTCCCGTTTAGGGGGTCGCCACAGCGGAACTCTGGTCCGCTAATGATTGGCAGTAATACTAGAATATGAAAGTATTCTTGGATACTATTGTTAATATCACTTTCCCTTTTCTTCTTTCCTCTACACTCTGTGTAGCTCTTAAAGATCATTATTTCTCTTCAACTATCTTGTATTACAAAAAAAAATTTTAGCCTCTATTTCTCTCACCCTTCCTCTTGTAAGCTCGTGGTTGAGTGTGTGCTTTGTGTGCTTGTACACTTAAGTGAAAATGTCACGTAAGGAAAAAGGCCCGGTGGGCTTCAATCTCTGAGAGGGGTGTGGTCATAAGATCCCTTATTCTAATGCATGTTCTGTTTGTGTGCATTTGGGCCCCCTCCATTTTCAGGAGGACTGTTCTATTTATCACTCCTTTAGTCATCATGTAGTTGTGGAGAGAAAAAAATTAGTTGATCTTGAAATGACTTCTTCCCTCTTTATGGAGGGAACGACCTCATCTAAAGGAAAATCCTTAAGCAAATCGGGCTTTTCTAGTCCTGCTGCTTTTTCATCAAGTTTCAAAGCAAAGAAGAGATTGTCCTTCTGTTCAATATTGTAGTATTCTTTACATGTAAAAATACTGCAACATAGAAGAGAAGGACATCTATGGTTATGGTAACATTTTGCACAACTATTCTCTCTCTGGCTCTGACTTCCCCCATCAGGTCCAAGCTCGAGGAAGGCAAACGTATCTGTTCCATATGCTCTGTTGGAACTGCCGGCAAAATTTCCCAAACATTTTTTTCCCGCATGTTTGCCAGTACCACAGATTACTGCATTCAAGACTTTGGACCTGACCTTATCTTCAACTCTGAAGGGACAGAAGTCTTTCGGTACCAACTAAGGCATTTCTTCCAATTCCGAGAACTAAATATTCTCTTTCTGTAGACCCCTTCCCAGACAGGCTACCTTCTCCATTTCAGGAAAAGACCCAAGTCTCTTTGTCATGTCCATCCATTCTTCCAGAAGTCTTTCTGAAGCCGATGTGGAGAGGTTGGTGAGAAAAATCCTCTGGGTGCAAGGTGTGACAAGGACCACTTCAGTCTCTAATCCTTCGGGACAGGGAAAGTCTGCCTCCTCTAACTTTGTCGGAAGCTTTAGAGACTTTGGTCCCAAGCTGTCTAGTATTAACTGCATCGGGTCCCATGTTATCCTCATCTTTGGTCCTGATGGTTACTCTAAGTTCTTCGGGTTACTCTGATCTGGAGACCTTTCAGAGCAGTATCTGTCCTGTCATTCCAAGGGGCTTGAGTTGATTAATAATTTTTCAGTCTTCCCTGTGCTTCAGAGCTTCAGCACTGATCAGCTGACCTCCAGCTTCTGCCTTGGGGGAGGGGCCTCGTGGGGCAAGCAGGGACTACAGTGCCAAGTTCTGTTCCTTTGGATCTGGGGTCCCTTCCTTCCTTTGGTGGATCGGCTTTCGAGGCTATGTAGAGAACCTTGTCTACTTCAGTCAATCACTCGGTTCCTCCCTTCTCAGATCAACCTAACTTGTCTCATCTTTGACCAGAATATCAACCACTTCCTCTACCGAGACAGCAAGTACCAAAGCCTCAGGCTTCCCAGCAGCCTGGCCCCTCTTCTTCTGATACCTCCCAAGACCACCCCACTGAGGCGGTCCCAAGGAAGAAAGTGCAAGAGGAAGCACTTGGATTCCCCAGAGGAATCTGTTTCAGAGGATATGGATTTTGAGGAGATGAAGGATCCCCGAAGTCACCTCCTGATGATTTCTCCTTTGGAGACATGCTACAAATCTTTAAGCAGAGAGGTGATTGGAAGCCCATTAATCCTTCATCTGAGGAATCTGTCTACTTGCAGGCATTTGGTACT
This sequence comes from Protopterus annectens, assembly GCF_019279795.1. Classification (NCBI taxonomy): domain Eukaryota; kingdom Metazoa; phylum Chordata; order Ceratodontiformes; family Protopteridae; genus Protopterus; species Protopterus annectens. Next base: position 1,769,805,783 of record NC_056725.1, read on the forward strand.
CGCCCATCTACTTCTTGAGTAACTCCAACTCTGTTAGCTCATTGGCGGATGATCTTGGGCATGGAAGGTCCCTGACACTATTGAGCCAATTCCCCAGAGACCAGATAAAGTTATCACTGCCCTTAAAGATATGCCATTCTTGATGGAAGGTTTGCCTATGGATGCCGTGGTTGTGGCAGCAGCCACAAAAAAAAGAACTAGCAAAAGAAAGATGTTAAGTTGTCAATCTCGCCTTCATTCTTGCTGGATGGGTTCGGAGCCGATCCTCGGCTCCGACTCGGCACTAGCTTTAGCTCGAGAACTCCTTTTACCAGCTCGAGGCAACCCTATATCCCATGATGCAAGGCGGAACTACCTCAGATCTCGTTTGCCGCTTAGCGAAAGAGGTCTCCTTTGCCAGCTGAGGTAAGTTTTTCTTGTTAATTAAGAAAAAAGTTAGTTAGGGGTTTAATTTCCCTTCAGTGTCAGGTTAGCCTGTATTTAGTACAGCCCACCCTATTCCCTTCCTTTTTAAACTTTTAATATAGTGTTTTCAGTGAAAGTTTTAGTCAGGCCTAGTTCCCCAAGTTATTCCCTTCCTGTGTGTCTGTGTAGGGATTAAGTTGTGTGTTTGTGGGGACTGTGTGTGTATATCCTGTTAGGATGTCTAAGGAAGGCAAGGTCTCAGGCTTCAAGAAGTGTGACCAGTGCTGTCAGAAAATGTCCCTGACAGACGGTCACACTTCTTGTGTGTATTGCCTGGGGCCTTTGCACCTGCAGGACTCCTGTGCTGTGTCATGCCTTTAGCCAGCGAGTCCTGCAGGAAAGGAGGAACAAACTGATCCTCCGAGGTTTGTTGAAACCTGAAGGTTCTCCTCCTAAGCAAGGGCAGGAAAACCTCTTAAGCCACCGAGGCTCAGGCTACAGTGTCTAAGCCTCCGGTGGCTCCGCCCGTCGGCCGATATCGGCCCGCTGGAACCGATGCTTCTTCTGCCAGAGTAGTGGGTTCGGTGCGGCCGGCTCGATACCCTGACTACTGTTGCCTTGTCGGCTCCGGCTGGAGCCGACACTTTATCCAGCATCGGAGCCGAGAGATCCTCGGCTCCATCTGGGGTTCAAGGGACTTCGGCTCCGATGGCTCCGCCCGCAAGAGATCCCGGTCCCCTTCGATACTAGTATCCACTCGGCCGGGTCTCCTCTTTGTCGGAGCGGAGCCTTCGGAGCCGATCTTCGAGATCTTCCAGGCTGTCTGACCACGATGTGGAGAGGGTGGTAAGCAGGCTGTTGAAGTCTCAGGCACTGGCCCAAATGCTCCATAGCCCGTCTCAACAGACTTCGCTACAGCCCCATTCTTGAGATTCCTCCTCCGACTCCACACCAGAGTTCGAGCCGGAGCTTCTTGGGACAGCGACTGTTGATGCGGAGCCGATACATCCTTCGGCTCCGTCATCCTCGGCTCCGATCTCCTCCTTGAGACTTTCCTTGGAGGGATCCGGTCGTCGGGTTTCCACTGTCGGGTCCGAGGGGGCTAGTGGCATCGGGCCCTTGTCCCCCCTCTCCCTCTCCGAGCCTCGGCTTTGGTAAGCTCGGCCGACATCTGCCTCGAGCCTTCTCTCCCTTGGAGCCGACCATTCCTGTTTCTTCGAGCGGTGTGTTCAGGTCTCCGGGAGAGGAGCCTTTGAGGTGATGAGGAGTGTCCTGGCCTCTGAGCCTGGTCAACGGTCTATCCCTCTAGCTCCTCCCTCATCAGTGCCTGCAGAAGCCTCTTGCCAGCCTCTTGCTCTCAGGCCCATGGATCCATCGCCCAGGTTTCCCCACTGGGAATTTCCTCCTCTTCCGAGGTTTCTCCTGACCCTGCAGGTGAACCCCTCGGAAGAGGACGTAAGAGGAAACACACAGACTCCTGAGTCTACTACATCTGATACCGACTTAGATGAGTCGGAGGGTTCCCCACGGGCCCCTCTGAGGATGTCTCATTTTCAGACATCCTTGAGCTCCTCAAACAGAGGGGAATTGGCCCTCCATTGACCCCTCCGAGGATGAGTCGGTATACCTGGAGGCTTTGGATCCCGACCCTCCACCTCCTGGGTGTCTCCGCCTTCGACCCACTCATGCAGGTAGTGGCTCGGAAGGCGTGCTCCAGATTCTGTGGAACCTGTCCCCGGAGACCATCCAAATTCATCACGGCCCCTTCGGACAAACAGTTCCTGTCCAAAGGTGTCTCTGTGGATGCTATGGTGGTGGCGGCCACTAAGAAGGAACTGGCGGATCCTTCAGTACCTGTCCATCCTCCTAATAAGGATTCTAGGACCATGGACAGGTATGGAAAGCGGATGTTTTCTTCAGCGACCTTTGCAATGCGTCGCTGAATTACCTTTGTCACTTCACCAGGCTTCAACGAGATATTCTCAAGGAACTGGGGGAAGTAGTCCAGGATCCTTCAGCTGCTGGGGCTCAGGAAAAGATTGCCTCTCAGCTAGCTATCCTGAATTCGATATCTAACTCCTCCATGCGGCTCATATCTTATGCAGCCGATGGAACGAACAGGGCCGCAGGCACAGGTGTTGCTCTTAGACGCCAAGCCTGGATGTGGCTGTGTAATTTTGCGGACCCCTTTAAGGCGTCCTTCACCAACAGCCCCTTTGACGGTACGGCTTTGTTCGGACCTCAGGTGAAGGATACTCTGACCAGATGTGAACAAGACGGTAAAACTCTTTCTGCCGTTGGAGTCCAGTTTTCCACTCCTTCTAGACCATATCCCAAGGGTCAGAAGGGGGAAGATGTGGTTCCGTAAAGCCCAAGGAGCTACACGGACACACGTGGTCAGTTTACCCCTAGAGGCAGAGGGGTAACAATAAGACGCCCTAGAGGCAGGGGGTCCTCAGAACCAGGGCAACAGGGAGCCTCTTCCTGAGAAGCCCTTTCAGCATCCCTGAGGTGTTGCCCGACTGTCCACCCTTGGAGGCAGTCGGGGAAGGATTTCGCTGTACCCAGTAGCCTGGCAATCCCTATCACAAGAGAAGTGGGTACAGTCGATTATATCCGAGGGTTACAAAATCCCTTCAAAGGTTTCCACCTCTACAATCCCTTCCAGACATCTCACCCGGTCAAAGGGATTTGGCAAAACAGGAAGTTTTAAAACTCCTGGGAAAAGAGCCATCCAAACAGTGCCGCAGACCAAGTAGGATCCGGCTTCTACTCAAGATTCTTTTGGTCCCCAAAAGGACGGGAGATTGGAGACCAATACTAGACCTAAGCAGACTAAACAAGTCTGTCAAAAGGCAAGATTCGGATGGTCACGCTGCAATCCATTCTGCCCTTTCTGGGCAAGGACAACTGGATGTGCTCGATAGACCTTCAGGATGCGTACTATCACATAAAGATTCACAGACGCTCCAGAAGGTTTCTCCGCTTTTGGCTGGGAGCCAGTCATTACCAATTCAGAGCACTGCCCTTTGGCCTCACTTCAGCCCCCAGAGTGTTCACCAAATGCATGGCGGTGGTCACAGCTCACCTGAGACGTCGAGGATTCCAAGTGTTTCCTTATTTGGACGACTGGCTCCTCTCCGCCACCTCCAGGGATCAGCTTCTTCGGTCCAGAGATTACACCTTACAGCTTTGCAAGAGTCTAGGAATTTCGTGAATTTGAAAAATCCTCTCTGCTGCCTTGCCAATCTATCACCTTTATAGGCAGAGTTAAATACCGTCAAAATGTTAGCCACACTAACAAATCAAAGGATTCTGGACATCCAGAAATTTGTTCAGCTTCTGTTACAAAGCAACAAGGTCAAAGCCAGGTTTGTCTTGAAGGTTCTAGGCCTAATGGCTGCAGCCATTGTTCTTCTTCCACTAGCTCGCTTCCACATGCCTCCTGCAGTGGATGTTGTTCACGCAGTGGTCGTACCCATCTGCCCATGAGACACGAGATCTTAGTGACACAGTCTTGCAGGGCTCATCTGATGGTGGGTATCTTCCCTCTTCTTCAGCAGGGCCGACCATTTGTTCCCCTCCTCCAGTTGCCACAGTCACCACGGATGCCTCTCTGATCGGGTGGGGGGCATTATCAGGGCAGGATGGTCCACGGACGTGGCAACCCATAGAATACCACCTGCACATAAATGTCCTGGAGATGAGAGCAGTGCTTTTAACGTTGCAAGCCCTCGACGACTTTCTTCCCACAGGGACTATTGCAGTACAGACGGACAACATGTCCGTGGTCTGGTACATCAACAAACAGGGCGGAACCAGGTCCTATCCCTTATGTCGAGAAGCTCTCAGACTTAGGCAATGGGCGATCTCTTCTCAGCGGTTTCTGATAGCAACGCACATCCCGGCAGGTCCAACCTATTGGCGGACAGGCTAAGCAGATCTATTCTGATGCCTCACGAGTGGTCTCTCAATCAGTCTGTAGTGGATCAGATTTTTCTGAAGTGGGCACCCTTGTTGCGATCTTTTGCTACCCTCAAAACAGCAAGTGCCCAGATTACTTCACACTATTTCCTCTTCCAGGCCAACCCTTGAGAGACTCTCTAACCCAGGATTGGCCTCGGGACTTCTTTATGCTTTTCCTCCTTTCCATTGATTCCACAAGTCATTCAGAAAGCCACCGCTTTGAGAGCCAAATTGATCCTCATTGCTCCATATTGGCCTCGACAAATTTGGTTTCCGCCTCTACATCGTCACCTTCTGGTGCAGCCCTGGCATCTGGACCCAGTTCCGGATCTTTTGATCCACCAGTCGGGTCAGCAGCACCGAGCCATTCATTCTCTCAACCTCACTGCTTGGTTGCTCCACTTCCTTCCCTAGCCAGGCTACCAATGATTTCTGACTCAGTCAGAGACATTTTAGTGTCTTCTTTAAAGTCGCCCACTAGAACTGTTTATGCTAGCAAGTGGCGGCGTTTTCTATTTGGGCAAACGCCAGAAATATTGATCCCTTCACCGCTCCTATACATTCTGTTTTGGATTTCCTGGCGGAGGTTTTTCATTCAGGATCGTCATCATCTACAGTCAAAGTACAAATGGCTGCTATTTCCAAATTTCATGTTGGCTTGCAGGACAATAACATCATGTCTCATAGGTTATGCAAAGCCTTTTGAGAGGAGTTTTTCTCCTAAAACCGCCTGTGAAACATCCTCCTCCGCAATGGGATCTGAACTTAATGTTGGCATCCCTAATTCTACCTCCTTTCGAACCGTCTGCTACGTGTTCTTTAAAGTTGTTGACATGGAAAACTATATTTTTGCTGGCTGTTACTTCTGCAAGAAGAGTTTCTGAGATTCAGGCCCTCTGTATTCGTTCACCTTATCTGGTGTTTCATAAGGATAGGGTTTCGCTCAGGACTAACCCTTCCTTTCTTCCCAAGGTTGTATCTCAAGCCAATATTAACCAATCTATTGATCTACCAGTTTTCTTTCCTAACTATTCTGACAGAGCTGAACAGAAGCTGCATTTTTGGATGTTCATCGTCAGCTCAGGTACTACTTACATAGGACTAAACAACTTAGAAAATCAGACCAATTGTTTGTCTCCTATGCAGGAAGCAGGTTGGGTCTTCCAGTATCTAAAGTGACCTTATCTAGATGGTTGACTTCCACCATTTCCTATGTGTACTCTCTAAGGGCAAACAACTATCTTCTAAGCCAAAAGCTCATTCACCAGGAGTCTATCCACTTCTGTAGCCTTTCAGGATAGACTTCCCATTGACACTATTTGTGCAGCAGCTACTTGGGCCACGCCTCATACTTTTGTGTCTCATTACAAGTTGGATTTGGCCTCCAGAGATAGGGCCAGTTTTGGTTCCACTGTTCTCAAGAGTCTGTTCCATTGAGCCACCCGGGATACAGGTGCTAGGACGCGGTCCCATCCAGCAAGAATGAAGGAGATTGACAACTTAACATTTAGAAGTTATGTACCTACCATAACGCTCCATGTTAGTTGTCTTCATCTCGCCTTCTTCTTGCCCCACCCTCCTTCCCCTGGCCTGGACAGATCTTGAGAGTTCCTATTAGATTGCTTCCTCTGGAGCATTGTTATGAGGACTTCTTTTAGGAACCATGGTTCCTAATTATATTAGGATAAGTCTTTAGCAGGGTTAGTTAGCTGCCAAACGAGATCTGAGGTAGTTCCGCCTTGCATCATGGGATATAGGGTTGCCTCGAGCTGGTAAAAGGAGTTCTCGAGCTAAAGCTAGTGCCGAGTCGGAGCCGAGGATCGGCTCCGAACCCATCCAGCAAGAAGAAGGCGAGATGAAGACAACTAACATGGAACGTTATGGTAGGTACATAACTTCTAATTCCTCTGTCCATCCTCCTAACAATGTTTCTTGGATGATAGATAGATTTGGGAACCGTTTATCCACCATCAACCTTTGCCATATGGTCCTTGAATTACCTGACACACTTTACTAGACTACAGAGGGATTTGATTAAAGAACTATCAGATACTCTCTCAAGGGCATACCTCTCAACCTGGAAACATCAAAAATCTGGACAAAGTCAATGAAAAATAGGTACAAATCTGTACGCTGATTAACGTAATATTTGCATACATAATTAAACAACCCTGCCCACTCCAATGGAATTGTGGGATATCAACTTTGAAACACAAACTTAAGAACAGAACCAAAATGTAGCACCAGAGCCCCCCCTGCAGCCATTTCTATGTCCCATTACCTGGCTATTTCACCCCATTTACCATAAACACTAATGCGTGCATTCAGCTTTACTTCTACAGTGATTATTTGAATTTTAGTTTTTTTTTTATATTTTATAGCACAATGCGCAAACACTAATAAATATCTGATAAAGCAATACTGTCTAACAATGAAAATAGACTTGGCATTAAAACTTCTCTGCCTTTGAAACTCACATTCATTGAAACAGCATTGAAACCCACACCACATCCAAAGAAAATGCATCTGGTCAGTGGTGTATAAAGATTACCTTTGGGATGTTTTCAAATCAGAGGCCCCTTGCACACAAAACAAGAAACATGCATGCGTTCTTTTATACACCTTCCTGACTTTATTAAATTCTATTCCTTGTATAATACAACACACTTGTTAGACTTAAGTTAAAGAGCATTTTAAATTTATTGTTTAAACATTTTTCCAGTGCGCAATGAAGCAAAAATGCATGAACCAATGACAAAACTGAGGAGCCAACCAGGCCTTTAAATATTTCTATTGCAGGACCTTCGGACAATGCTCCTTCGGATGGGTCCGGAGCCGCTGTGCAGGTACCGGCTTCCGAAGGGGTTTTCAGGCCTACTCAGCTTCTAATAAAGCCAAAGACAAAGACAAAGGCAAAGACTCCTTCTAAATCAAAGACTGCAACACAGGCCTCTTCTGAACCGGCTCCCAAGTCACAGAAACAGTAACTCAAGATGGCGGAGGATTTACTTACTAGGATTAGGGGTTCTCATCCCCCTCCAGATAAAAGGCCTAGGCAGGATGTTTATTATGATTCCTCTGATCAGGCTTCTGTTTCCTCAGTTTCTTCTTCTGACCAGGAATATTCTTTCCCTCCTTATGAGGATTCTGATGCTGAGGAATCCATTCCTTCAGCTTCTCCCCCTGAGGATTTCTCTTTTGGGGAAACTTTGCATGAAATGAGGGAACATTTCCACTGGGAAGGACAGAAGTATTCTGAATCTAAGAAAAGACCAAGGGAATTTCTTCTTCTCCCCCAACATAGACCCCTGGCTATTCCTCCTGTTTTGGATATTGTAGATGATGCTTTTTCGGAGGCTAACTTAACCCCTGACTCTCTTCCTCCTGCTCCTGTTAAGCTTGATAGATATTACAGGGTTCCTGATTCCCACCAGTTTTTATATAAGAACCCTTCTGCTTACCCTGAAACCATTTCTCAGGGCCCTAAGGGAGTTAAGGCCGCTTCTGCCAAAAATCCCATTCCCACTGAAAAGGATTCTAGATCTTTAGAAAGATGGGGCAAAAATAGTATACACTTCTGCTACTTTGTCCATTAGGGTTTTAAACTGTCAGTTTCATATGCTGAAATACCAGCAATTTCTCTTGTCTGTTTTAAAACAAAAGCTTACTTCCATTTCTGCCTGTGCAGATAAGGAATTACATGACTTATTGCATGCCACTGAACAAGTTGGGAAGCATGGTTTACACTGTGGATTTGATGCCTTGGAGGCTTCTTGTAGGGCTGCTGCCTCCGGCACAGTCATTAGAAGGCATGCATGGTTAAAGGAACAAAATTTGCCAGAACAAGTAAAAGCTAAATTATTGGATGCTCCTGTTCAGCATAATGTTTTGTTTGGATCAAAAGCTGAAGAGGTGATTAAAAAGATGGAGGATAAGGTGAAATCCATGCAAACAGTTAAAGATTTCTTACAAGTACAGCCACCAAGATTTAGCAGGAATTGGCCTTCTAAAAATTGGTTCTTTCCCACTTCAGACAGGCCTCAGAGGGGTAGATATAGACACTCCAGAGGAAGGCCTCAAACAAGCTTCTTATAGACCAAGACAGTGGACTGCTTCCACCCCTAGGAGAGGAGAGGATAGGTCACAAACTCATAGGAAACTCAATGACTCCCTCTGTTGGGCTGCAGGAACTTCTTGCCTGGAAGCCCCTCTCGGAGGAAAACTCTCTCTTTTTTATCAAAATTGGACTCGTATAACCAAAGACAAGTGGGTTCTGGATGTGGTTTTAAGGGGTTACAAATTCCATTTTCATACCCTGCCAAGGCCAAGCGGATGGCCAGACCTTCCAAAACATCAATGGACAGAGGCCTTAAACCAGGTGGACGCTCTTTTGGCCATGAAAGCCATAGAACCGGTTCCACTTTCAGAGATGGGACAGAGTTTTTACTCAAGGCTCTTTCTAGTCCCCAGGAAGCAAAACTCATGGAGACCCATTCTGGATCTGTCAGTCTTGAACACCTTTCTAGAGCTTCCAAAATTCAAGATACTTACTCTACAGCAGCTACTTCCAATGCTGTCCAAAGATGCATGGATGGTGACTTTGGATTTAAAGGAGGCATATTTACACATTCCCATCAGGCAGGAACACAGAAAATACCTTAGGTTCAAGGCCGGATCGAGGCACTTTCAATTCTCTGCACTGCCCTTTGGATTGTCTACTGCGCCCAGGGTCTTCACCAAATGCCTGGCTCCAGTAGTAGCTTACTGCAGACCCAAGGGAATTCAAATTTACCCTTATCTGTACGATTGTCTAATTCAGGCAGACAGCAAGGATGTCTTACTTCAGCATCTAGAATTTGTACAGAACCTCCTCAAGTTCCTGGGATTCTCTGTAAACATAAAAAAGTCAAATTTGACACCCTCACAACAGATAACTTTTCTGGGTGCTCTTCTAAACACCGCAACCCAGATGGCATTTCTGACATCCGAAAAACAATTACAGCTAGCTTCAACTTTCAAGACCTTGGCAACGTTAACTCAGCTATCTGCAAGGAGATTCCTGCAGGCTTTGGGTTACATGGCCTCCTGCATCCTTCTCATACCATACGCAAGACTACACATGAGGAAAATACAGTGGTACCTAAAAAGTGTATGGTCTCAGCATTGCCACAGTTTAGACATACTGATCTCCGTCCTGCCTTGCCTTTAAAAGGAATTTCTTTGGTGGTCCAGGGCATGTACTCTAAACAAAGGGAAACCTTTCTGTCTGCCTCCTGCCACTCAGATTCTAACCACGGATGCCTCGGATTATGCTTGGGGAGCCCATTTTCAGGGAAACTGTCTGCAGGGCCTTTGGACAAAGGATCAGAAGCACCTGCATATCAATTTAAAGGAAATGTTAGCCGTTCAGAAAGCTCTAATGGCCTTCAGGAATCTTCTACAACCAGGACAGCTACTAATACGGACAGGCAACACCACAGTTATGTGATACATAAACAAGCAAGGGGGATCTCATTCCTACCCCCTTTGCAGACTAGCCATGGATCTATGGAACACAGCTCTAGCTTGCAATCTGGACCTTCAAGCTCAGTTTCTACCAGGGAAGCAAAACTTCCTGGCAGACAGTCTGAGCAGAAACCTTTCGGATCCACACGAGTGGATGCTGGACGCCAAAATATTCAGGATGATAACAGCAGTCTGGGGATGTCCTCACATAGACCTCTTTGCATCCCATCTCAATCATCAACTACAGAATTTTTGCACCAGGACTTTCCACAAAGAAGCTTGGAAAGTGGATGCCCTATCATTCAGTTGGAGGAACCTCTCGGGATATGCTTTTCCGCCTCTTCCTCTTCATCCATGGGTATTATTAAAGATAAAGCAGGACAAGCCCAAGATGATGATCTTACTGGTCCCAAATTGGCCTCGACAGTTTTGGTACCCAACTCTAAAAAAAACTGTGTCTGGAGCCCCCTTGGATTTTACCTCAGTCTCCGAACCTTCTGTCCCAACATCAGGGTCAGGTTCTACACTCTCATGTCAGAACTCTCAGCCTGGTGGCCTGGTTAATCCAGGGCCTTTCATTTCTTCTTTCCTACCCAAGCAGGTTATGGATGTCATTTTAGAAGCCAGACGTCCTAGCACTAGAAAATCTTATGTAGGAAAATGGAAAAGATTTTGTTCCTGGATGCAGGCTCAGGATTCTGATCCTCTTCTTCCGAACATTCCTTTAATTTTACTTTACTTGACAGATCTCTTACATAAGGGTCTCTCTTTCTCTTCCATTAAGATTCATGCCTCTGCTATTTCTTCTCATTATAATACAGACCCTCCAATCTTTTCCCACCAGCTCATGAGACAGTTTCTCAGAGGAGCTAAGAACTTAAGACCTCCAAGATCTCCTCCCATTCCTGCTTGGGATCTCAACTATGTTTTGGAAAAACTAACCTTGCCTCCTTTTGAGCCTGCTGCCTCTTCTGACATCAAGTTTTTATCTTGGAAGACAGCTGTTCTGTTAGCCCTAACCTCTGCCAGGAGAGTTTCAGAGTTACAAGCTCTTATGGCTGTGGAACCTTATATTATTTTTCATCAAGACAGGGTGTCTTTGAGGACTAATCCTACCTTCATGCCTAAGGTGGTTTCCAAAGTGGCCTTAAATCAAACTATCCACTTGCCAACTTTTTTCCCCACTCCTCAAAATAAAGGGGAAAGGATCTTACATTCCTTGGATGTACACAGACCACTACGTTTTTACCTGGATAGAACCAAGGACATTAGAAAATCGGAACAATTTTGTTTTCTTATGCTTCAAGTTCCCAAGGTAAAGCCATTTCAAAACAGACCATTTCTAAATGGATTGCTCATGGAATCAGATTTTGTTATTCACACCATGGAAAGCAAATCCCAGGGAGTATACGCACTCATTCCACCAGAGCTGCTGCCACTTCTGCAGCCTTCCTCGGGGGAGTTCCTACCAAAGACATTTTGGAAGCTGCAACTTGGAGTTCAGTGCATACTTTTTCTAAGCACTACAATTTACCTCTCTACTCTAAGTCTAGGACACGCTTTGCCTCTGCAGTCTTGCTGGGCCTTTTAGCCGCCCCTTCTTCTTTGTGACCACCTCCCTTTCTTTCAGCTTTGGGATTCTACCCTACAGTCATGACTGCAGCAGTGAAACACGAACATAGTACAGTTGTGTACACCTACCATAAATGTAGATGTTCGAGTGTCTTCACTGTTGCAGTCTGGGTTTCCCTCCCTCCTGTCCCCTCTTATTTTTTACTTTTGTGTGGTTCCTTTTTTCACCATTCTTCTGAGGTGTATTTGCAAAGGATATGGGACCTTTCTCATTTTAGGACTCCCGACATCTGGGGCAAGAAAAACTGGAGAAGATGGCGTCGGCGGTCAGCTTTGTACTCCTGGCGCTCTGACGTCAGGGAGCATGGCTGAGCAGCCGATGCCGGACCCAGACTTTGGGATTCTGGCCGACCGAGGACTGCCTGCCGGCAGGGGAGAATCCTACAGTCATGACTGCAACAGTGAAGACACTCGAACATCTACATTTATGGTAGGTGTACACAACTGTACTTTCCACCTTCCCAGGTGGGGAATGGCTTTTATTCAAGGATGTTTCTAGTGCAAAAGAAAAAAAAATGCTTGTGGACCATTTCTGGATCTTTCTTTCCTAAACTTTTTTGTGATGTTGCCAAAATTCAAAATGTCACTGCACAAAGTGTTTTCTCTTCTTTCAAGTTTCCTTGTAACACATTACTTAAAAATGCTCATCTCATCCCTGTCCCCCCAGACTTCAGATGTTTCTTAAGGTTGTGTCTTAATCATATCAGTTCTCTGCCTTACCCTTTGAACTATCTACTGCACCAAGAGTTTTCACAAAGTGTCTAGTTCCAGTTACAGGTTTTTCAGGCTTCATGGTATCCACATTTTTCCATATTTAGATGACTTGCTCATCTTTGCGGTCTTTTTCAAAGTGTCAGGAAGCTCTCTTGGACAAGTAATCTCTTACAACAGTCTAGGATTCCAAGAGAAAATTCAGAAGTGTTTCTCGACTCCCTCGCACACAATTGTGTTCCTTGAATGTCAGCTAAACACCTCAGTTCAAAGAGCATTTCTTTCACAAGAAAAAAATATATCTGTATCTACATCTATTTCTAATGTTTTCCACTTAGACTTTGGTCACCGAGAGGAATTGCCTCATGATTTTGGGTTTCTTGACATCTGTGATTCTCATGATACATCTGGCAAGACTCCACATGACAACAATACTGTGGTATCTGAAATCTCTTTGGCCCTAGCTCCAGCACACTTTCTTTTCAAATCCCAGTGCTGTATTTTGTTTGCAGAGATCACTTGGAGACTGTAGATATCTTTAAATCTAGGTCTCCCCTTCTTCCTCCCCGTTCCAAAGCAGTCACCAGCAGATGCCACAGACTTTGCTTGCGGAGCAGTTTCAGGAGGGGTCAAATTGCAGGGAGTGTGGGAGACGCGCAGGGTAGATACAAGAACATAAATATTAAGGCGATGCTTGCCCTGAAAAAGTCACTCAACTCTCTGAACTGTATTTGATCCCAGGGGCCTTTTCAAGTGGTTACAGACGATACCAGAGTCATTTGGTACATAAGCAAGCAGGAACCAGTTTGTACCCACTTTGCAGACTCTCCATATTAGCTTGGGGATAGAGCTTCACAGCGCAGTCTCACTTTGTATGCAACCTACATTCTATCAGAGCAAAATTGTGTGGCAGACGAGCTTAGGAGGATTAGGGCAGACACAAATGGAAACTTGATCACGGGGTGTCTTTCGAGATTTGATCCATCTGTGAGTAGTTCAAGTAGACATGTTTTTTTTCCTTCTCTCAACAACTTGCAAGATTTCTGTTCCAGGACTCTACGCAAGAAAGCCATGAGGACAGATGCCCTTTCTTTTCCTTGGACAGGAATATTCTTGTGTGCTTTTTCACCCTTTCTGCTAATATCCTGAGTGCTTCTGAAGATTCAGAAGGAATCCCCTAGTATCGTTGGTGACTCCCTTTTGTCCCAGGCAACTGTGGTTCTCTCCTTTTGGAAATGGCTTGGGGCAATTACTACAAGCTTCCTCACAGACTGGATCTACTTGGATAAGAGCAGGGGCGTCTGATACACGCCAGTATCGATCAGTTTCAATTGACTGTATGTGATATGGTCTGAATTCTTTTTAGACACCTACTTACTGAGGACAAGCATCGGGTACGAATGGAGGAAAGAAATCTTTTTACTAGCAAGTCATATATAAGCAAATCGAGAAGGTTTTTTAGATGGTGCCAGCAACATAACCAGTACCCATTCAGGGCTAGCTGTTCTCTGGTCTCAGTTTTTCTGAGTTACTGTCCTATGGCCTTTGATATTTCCCTCTCCTGGTTGATTTATTAGCCATTTCAGCTTGTCTGCCCATGAATCCTCCTCTTTCAATGCTGTCTGTTGTCAAAATGTTTTTGAAAAGGGTTTTGATTAAGAGGCCTCAAAGAAAATCTCTGGACTCTCCATTGGATCTTAATTTTGTGTTAGAGAAGCTAACACTTGCTCTATTTAAACCAGCTAACCTGGCTGACTTGAGGTTCCACAAGGGCAGGGTTTGAGAACTAGTCATTTGATGCCTAAAGTGGTTTCCCAGGTTTATTTAAATCCAAAGTATCCATCTCCCAGTTTTCTTTCCTGAACTTAAAAATGAAGGAGAGGATATGCCATACTTTGGATGTCCACAAACAGCTCATGTACTATCTTGATGGAACCAAGTCTTTCAAATCTTCAGAGTAATTGTTCATTTCTGTTGAAGATAAGAAAGGGGCAACCTGTGTTAAAACAGACTTTCCAAATGGTTGTCTGTTGTATTCACCATAACAAAACTATTCCAGGCAAGGTCAAAACCCACTCTGCCACGGCCTTCATTTCATCTATGACTTTTTGGAAAAAGTTGGATTTTAGAAGTATTTGTTCCCTAGGTCTAGCTTGTGCCTTGCTAGGACCATTCTATGGGGCTCTTGGACTATCTTTCTAACTCACAAATGTAGTTAGCTAGGGTAATCTACCCATATTGCTAAGGCTACTGCAGCAGTGATGAATATGATGAACATAGTATAGTTGTAAGTGAACTTACCGTAACAGTAGATGTTTGAATGATCACTGCTGCAATAGCAACTCCTTCCCTCCACCCCCTCCTTGTTATTTGATGTGCTTTTTTAATGCTAGGGTATGGAAATTTTTTTGTTACTAGCTTTGTCCTTTCAGGTCTCTGCCTCCCTCTCTCTGTTGGCAGGAAAGCTGTGATGGGCTTTGGACCCAAACTTGTTTTTCAGTTAGGTCAGTTCAAGCTGCCTTACAGTTTGGACAAATGGAAGGTGCCTTGAAGCTTTGGAAGCTGACTGGCTGTTATTTCTGTGGCAGGATATTATAATCCATATTGCTAAGGCTACAACGATCATTCAAACATCTGCTGTTATGGTAAGTTGCTTGTACAACTGTACTTTATGGTAGGTTCTTGCACTTTTCTTTGTGAGTTGCTCAATGCTGAGCTGAACTGGCATACTCTTTTGTAAAAGTTAATTTCTGTCTTCACCTATTTGCCTATGACTCTGCCTCTCTCTGTGCTTGGTTTGAGGTCACATCATTTCTTAAAGGTTTCTTTTTTCCCCATTGGATATCCAAAATGATCTGATGTTTGTGTTTCACTGTTGCAGTCATCACGGTTGGGTTATCCCTGCCAGGGTTGCCCTCGGCCGGCCCGAATACCAGAGGCTTAGTATTTCTGTGTCTATTGCTGTCACTTCAGAACTGACGTCATGTCAGTAGTATAAAGTAAGGCAGCCAGCACCATTCCATAAGTCTTTCTTGCTGTGGAGCCCAAAGCAGCAGTTCACACAAGTGCCAGTCGGCCGCTACCTGAGTTTCGTCTACTGAATTGAAGCTGAAGTCTTCTAAAGCTAAGTACCCCATTGGGGATCCTTTTTTCTTGCACTAACCGATGTCAAAAAGTTAATTGTCTCGTCTGTAGAAAGCGAGTACCACACTGATACATTCATTCTTACTGCGTCACTTGTTTAGGCCCAGACCACGATATCCCCTGCTGTCACTTTTGTGCCAATGCCAGAACTGTCCATCGTCGGGCCCTTATTGTAGTTGGATATTTTCGCTTGCAGTCCTCTAACTCCGATATGGCTTCAGTAAGCCATCTGACAGCAGATCTTCCGAAAAAACATAGAGACAGCCCGCACAGGTCCAAACCTACTGATGACACTCCTATTAAGTTAGTTGTCAGTTCTCCGGTCCTCAGTGAGACATTTTCACAACCCCTGATGCTGACTTCTGCGGATTTGCAGGCCACTACCAAGACGCTTTCGGAGTCCAATATGCCGCAAAACTCTTCGACTAAGGATCCTGCAGTCGTCTCTACCTTGGATGGGTCTGGAGCCACTGAGCAGGTGGCTTCCGAGGAAGTCCTTTGCACTACCGATTCCCAACACAAACCAATGTCTTCTTTCGCAACTATCGTTCTTTGGAAAACAACCAAGTTTCTTAGGCCAAGGGTGTGAACCACACCCAAGAAACCGACAACCCAGTCTTAGGCACCTGCTTCCTTGCCTCAGTCTCAAATGCTTAAAATGGCAGAAGACCTTATCCTGATCAGGGGAAGTCAAGCTACCCCCCCCCAAAAGGAAAATAGGTCACACTAGTTTTGTCTGAACAAGAGTCAGATGACTCTGATGCGTCTGAATATGAAGACATGCAACCCCTCTCTACTTATGAGGATTCTGATGCAGAGGGTTCCATCCCTTCAGCCTCTCCCCCAGAGGATTTTTCTTTTGGGGAAGCCCTTCATACCTTGTGGGAGCATTTCCAATGGGAGAGTCGGGACTACCCTCAGTCTAAAATGAGACTCAGGGAATTCTTAGTTCTTCCACAGCACAGACCCTTGGCCATCTCCCCCACTCCTGGATGTTGTGGAGGATGTTTTCCTGGAATCCAGCTTGACTCCTGACACCCTCCCTCCTGCACCCAGAAAACCTGACTCAAATTTCTTTTTAAAAATCTTACTGCTGACCTTGAGGTAATTTTTCAAGGGACTAAAGGGATTAAATCAACCTCTGCTAAGAATCCCACCCCCTCAGATAGCGATTCCCGAGCACTAGACAGATGGGGTAAAAAAGTATACACCTCAGCTACTCTTGCTATCAGGGCACTAAATTGTCAGTTCCATATGCTAAAATTTCAGCAACATACCCTAGAACTCCTCAAACAAAAAAATGTCTTTCTTTCCTGCTTGCGCAGAATCTAGAGAGTTACAAGAGTTAATGCAATCTGCAAGTCAAGTAACCAAACACACCTTGCACTGTATTTGATACCCTAGAAGCTTCTTGCAGGGCAGCAATCACCGGGTCTGTCATTAGAAGGTATGCATGGCTTAAGGAACAGCCCTTGACAGACTATGCCAAATCTAAATTGTTGGATGCCCCATTGCACAAAGACAATTTGTTTGTCACTAAGGCAGAAGAGGTCTTAAAGATGGAATAAAAAACAAAACCTATGCAGACAGTTAAGGATTTCTTACAGGTCCAGCCACCTAGGTTCAGCAGGCATTGTCCCACCAAGCACTGGTCCTTTCCTGCTCCCACTAAGCCAGTTCAGCCCAGACACCAGGGAACCAGACCCTCCCAGACAGCAGCCACATGGAATGCAGAGATCTAAGCAGTGGACTACCTCCACTTCAAAATCAGGGCGTTCTAAGCCATCCTCTTATGGTAAGAACTCACAATGACTCATCTCCCCACCTCCTCCCTCTGCCTACCTTCAGTTACCCCTAGGAGGAAAACTCTGCTTTCACGCAAGCACCTCGGCCACCATTACCAGCTACTGCTGGGTTCTCAGATTAGTGTCCCAGGGATGCAAAGTTTCTGTCCACACCCTTCCAACCCCAAAAGGGTTCCCAGATCTACCTCCAAACCAGTGGGCAGAGGCAAAAAAGCAAGTCCTTTCCCTGCTCTCAATGAGGGTAGTAGAGCATGTTCCTGCAGAACAGAAAGGCCAAGGATTCTACTCCAGACCTTTTCTGGTACCCAGAAAAGAGGGCACCTGGCACCCCATCCTCGATCTATCCATTCTTAACGATCCCAAAATTCAAAATGCTCACCTTCCCACAGCTGCTACCCATCCTCTCCAAGGATGCTTAGCTAGCCACCCTAGATCTAAAATAAGCCTACCTCCACATCCCTGTCAGGGAATTATGCAGGAAATATCTCTGTTTTAGGGCAGGATCTCAGCACTTTCAGTTCTCTGCGCTTCCCTTTGGCTTATCTACTGCTCCCAAAAGTTTCACAAAATGTCTTGCTCTGGCCATTGCCTTTTGCAGACAAAGGAATATCCAGATTTACCCATACTTAGATGACTGCCTAATTCAGGCAGCCAGGAAAAGCTGCTCAAGCACCTGGCCTTTGTAAAGTCCCTACTAACCCTCCCTAGGGTACACAGTCTATGAAAAGAAATCCAAACAGGTGCCCACCCAAAAGATTATATTCCTGGGAGCAAGCGTGGACACAGCATCCCAGATGGCATTCCTTACACCAGGTTTTCCTGACAGCCTGCTTCTCTCAACTAGCCACCAGACCCCAGCTATCTGCAAGGAAAATCCTGCAAGCTCTGGGGTTCATGGCATCTTGCATACTACTCATTCCATATGCCAGACTGCATATGAGGAAACTTCAATGGTACCTAAAAAGCCTTTGGTATCAACACTCTCTAGCCCTATAGACTCATTCCAAGATGGACGCTGACAACTAGGCTGCTGTTCTATAACTCAGACAGCCTTCTAGCCATACCACCGCTTGTGTAACTCTACAATACTGCACAAATCCGGAGGATATACCACTTAAGGAATAAGAAAATAGTACAATATTAAGAAATTCGATAAAACAAAGACTTAAAAAGTACCTTCTGAACTAGCAGGAAATTTGGCACTGCACCCTCGTGGCAAGGCCTTTCCAAGCAACTGATCCTGAAAAGAATATTTGTTCAAGAATAAAAGTCAAATCAGGATGGCTAACACACAGGACTTAAGAACAAATGGAAATTCAAACTACTAAAATGAAGTTATCCACTGTTGTGACCCCAGAAAAAGACACAGCAAGCAAGAGGCAAAAAACAGCTAAGACAAAACAAGAGCCGACAAAAATAGCTCTAAGATCAAAAAATTATAATATTTATACAGTTGAAGATGTAAAAACTGCCTTGCAACCTTTACAAAATTATATCAGAAATCTATCTGAAAAACTCAGCATGGTTGGCACAAATATTGAACAGAATGTGTCTAGACTTACTGTAAACGAAATTAAAACCGAAGAAAATATAGCAAAAATTACAACCTTAGTCTAAAGAAAAAGATAACGAACAAGCTATAAAAGACTTGCAATCAAAATTAATAGACCTTGAAGCAAGGAGCCGAAGGAACAATATTATCATAAGAGGAGCGCTGGAAGCTTTTGACCAAACTCAACTGAATGCCATAATCAAAGAAATCGTCGAGTCAACAGTTAAAGACAATATAGTTAAAGAAATTGCTATATAGAGTGTGCACATAGAGCTATCAGGAAATCCCAGGATGAGTCAATCCCAAGACAAATCTATGTAAAATTGCTTAATGCTGTATACACTTCTACAATCTTAATGGCAGCTAAACAAAAAAGGAACTTGACATGGAGAAGGGCACAAAATAAGCATAACTCAAGACCTTCTCCTTCCCATCAAGCAAGATCGCCAAGCATTAGCACCATTCTGTTCTTAAAAAAAAATTATCCACTTCCAAATGAGGTACCCAGCGAGACTCGCCTTCAGCTACAGTGATCAAAAATATTTAATGCAAACCAAACATGAGGCAAAAAACACTTTCAGTAAAGTCTTCGGTGAATCTCCAGATGAAAATAAATAACTCAATATGAAACTTGTAATGCGAGTGTATCCAGATACATACAAGCCTTCAAGGTAAGGCAGCAATTTATCATAGTTACAAAAGTCTTTAAATCTGCCTCGGTTAATTAGCAGTTAATTAACCTGGACTGTTAGCTCAACACCTGTAACAAAAGTCAGTCCCCTTAGGCTAAAGCGTTTACAAACACAAGTATCCATTGACAACAAATGATATCTTCACAAAATGCAAAAACCCATTCATTTGCAGCGGCTACATTTAACTGTTAACTAGTACGGCTTGTACTAAAAGGAAGACATACCAGTCACATCAATAATAAATAAGCTGATGCCAGACAACTCAGCCTCAAAATGGCTACTGCAAGCATAGTCATTCAGGAAACTATCTCCAACTGTTAAATGTAAAAATAGAGAGAGAATGCTTTAGAATTAACCTATGACTTACCGTGTTTGCTAGCCATGGAACTGTTTGCGTAACTACAGAGCAGGAAGTAACTAGCTTTCAAACCTGAAAAGAGGTCTGAGGTTAAAGGTAACTTCCTAGAGAGCGTCTAAAAGCAAATCTTTACTGGGAGCTGAAAACTCTGCTAATCGACCAAACAACCAACTGGAATTCACTAAACCGAGGAACCAAATTCAAAATCAAGCGACATGACCTGCAAAGAGGCAAAATAAAATCTTCAAGGTAACATAACAAGAAAACTTGCATAGTATAACTTTCAAGCTTTGAACATGTCAATCTAAAAGTATATCGGGCTATAATTGTATCTGCCTCTGGTTGTTTTATTAAGGAAATCTTCCTGCAATACATAAGGAGTACAGGAGAACTGGGACTGTAGTAACTGTATTACCAGATAAAATATGCAGTGTCAACCTTCATGCCATCTCTTTCCAGCTCTTAAAATTCAACAAAGTATTATTTTGATGCAAGCAAAGTTAGCAGATCATTTTCTATTTTTGAACCTATTCTTCAAAATGTGTACTGTTAAGATTTTTATATTGTATTTCATCAGGTTGCTTAAGTAAATAATAGTAAGTTGGTATGCTTGTACTTTTTAGTATTAAATTGTATATGAAGAATGTTGATATTACTTTCCTTTTTCTACACATTTGAATGTTAAAAAGTGTAATATGACCTCCATCTACAACAGTACAGAACTGTGCTAAACCTTTTACAAAGAAGTAAACCCAGCCAAGATTTATCTCGGCATTCTTTAAGACTAAAAGTACTTTGGGTTTGTCACTATTACATGTATTTATTAAATGCAAACATCTACACTTAAATATGTGTATAGACATATCACTAATAGTCGCTTACATTAACATTTTCCTCTAAATTGCAAAAAAGGAATAAGTAGAAGGCCCCAAACCTAAATAAACTTGCACTTCCCTGGGACACGAGGCTTAAACAGGCTAGGTTTCTTGGACAGTATAAGTTAACACACTATAATGATGGAATAAAATGTTAGGCAGTCCAGTCACGTTTAAGCTATTTAATGCCAAACTCTAAGCTAAATATACCCTTTAACTATCCATAACACAATATTGTATGAAATATCCACACTTGTAATGTACTTAAAAAGTCTGCAATCGTACTTCAGGCTAGAAACTTCCATGATGGAGCATGCAGTGTATGTCAGGAATGCTTAGTGAAACTTGGAATGAAGGAAAGTTTAATATCTCCCTACACTTACATTACACCAGGTATTTAAGTAAATGCACCAACAACAAACTAAAAACAAAGATTACTAACATACAGTGGAAGGGAGATATGTGGGCAGGCACTAAGGTAGGAGAAGTTATGTTGGATGCCATCCTTAAAAGCTTGTTACTAAGGAATCGACTACATCATGTACATAAATACTTAAGTATGTACAAATGTAAAGTTACTCTAAAGCCACACAAACATTCAATAAGTTCACGTAGGTATGCTCATACTTGATACATGGAATGTAAATGGGTAAGGTGACAGGAAAAAGCTAAACTTAATCTTGCATCTGATTTTTCAAAGCAAATCAAACGTCATATTCCTACAAGAAACGCATCTTAATAAAGATCAATGGCTAAAAATATGCTCCAGAAAATGAGTCAAATTATTTTATCAGGTGATAATTGCTCCTCAAAAGGTACTAACATAATAATTAAATAATAATTTCCTGAAAATATAACTAACAGTAAGTTTGACACAAATGGAAGATGGTGCCTTTTCACTAGTACACATTAGCAGACAAATACACTTTTTTTGAATATGTATGGATCTTGTTCAGACCAACAATCATTTATGAAATCTGTAACCTACTCCTCAATTATCCCAATCATTCCATCATAATGGGGGGGATTGGAATCGTCTAACTGATCCACTTAGTGACTGCACAAACAAAAACAAACCATTAGTTCAGATCACTTCAGCCTTAAATGTCCTCATACAGAGTTTCAACCTTATCAACCCCTTACCGGACTATTGACCATGACAGATCAATGAACAAATGCACCTTCTATTCCTCCCCACACAAAGTTTGATCAAGACTAGACTATTTTTTAATATCATCAAACCTCTCCAAAAATTGCCAAAAAATATGAAATCATCTAAAGAATAATCTCCAACCACTCCAAATATCAATAACAATCAACACACGTACCCAAATTGCCAAACAAGACATCCCTTATAACTGCTTTCTAAATAGTAACCTTCTAAACCAAAAAGAAGTGACAGAGGAGATAGGAAGGACAATAACCCAACTTGAACAAGAAACACTACATACATAAATACCACTAGATATCCAGTGGGCAGATACTAAAACTGTACTAAGAGGAATCCTAATACAAAAAGCCTCAATTTACAAAAAAAAAAAAAAACGCCTTGCTTGAATTGCAGTATAACAATATCGAACAACAACTGCAATCTCACTACTCACAAGATCTTGAAAGAAAACTTGGAGAAATTAAAAAAGAACTTTATTCAATCCAACTACATAAACTCTCAGTAAATGAGTTAAAACTCATCCGTAAATTTTCTGAATGGGTCCCAATACCCTCCAAGGTCTTAGCAAATATGATAAACATAAAGAAAACCAAAATATTCCACAAAATCATTATAAAGAGAGAAACTTATATAATAAAGCAGACATAATTCCTTTTGGGAAATGTAGAATATATACAACCCCATAAAACAAGAACATATGTAACATACAAGAGAACTTTTTAAATAACCTAAAATTCCCAAAACTATTCAATGAACAGTATAACATACTAGACAGCCCGTTAACCAGTGAAATCAAGACAGCAATAAACCTAAGAGTAACAAATCCCAGGCCCTGATGGTTTCATGGCAAAGTTTTACAAAAAATTCAGTCTCATACTAGCACCAATCTTGTTAAAACTTTACAATCATATCCTACAACATGGGTTCACTGATAAATATTTAAGTAATTCAAAGATGATCCTAATACCAAAACCAGACTCAGATAAACCCCCGTAACTGTAGGCTGATTGCACTTATTAATCTAGATATAAAACTTTTGACCTCATTGTTAGCAAATAGACGTCAAAAAACCCAACATCAAATTATTTCACCTGAACAATTGGGTTTCATGAAAAAAGGCAATTATGTGACTATACCCGTACGCTGGACACCTTAATTTCCCTCTTAGATAAGGATAGGTTCCCAAGATATACACTCACAATAAACACTTCTAAAGCTTTTGACAATGTAGCTCTAGATTTTCTCTATTTAACAATGTCACACTTCAATTTCCCCCTTTCTTTTATAAAAACTATCAAAATGATTTACAACAATGCTACCACTGTACTCTGTATTAATAAAGTCTACTCCCAACCTATTAATATAATGAATGGACCCCGCCAAGGTTGTCCCCATTCTTGTTCAACATATACTTAAAACCGCTATTACATATCACTGAAAATACCTACCATCACTTCTCAAATGTTTACAACGCAATAGTAAAACACACTGCTTTCGCTGATGATTTAAATGTATATTTTGAGCTACCAAACACAGACCTAAACAAAATTGTCTTCAATTGAACAATTTTCCAAAGTAACAAATTACAACATGAACCCCAAAAAAATCAATTTTTCCTCTGAACCCACTAAACCATAAATCCTCCTGCTTCCCAGAAGTAGGCATACCCCTAAAATACACACTAAAATATCTAGGAATACACTTCGCCCACATTTATGAAGAAAAGTATTAATCAAATCTCTCAAAAACTTGGGGAAACAAGACATCTCAAGATAAGTAAATATTAATCTATCCATCTCAAAATACCATATAAATGGTTTACATCAATGGAAAAGGCCCTGTCCAAATTTGTATGGCATCCAAAACAACACAAATAAGTTACCAAACACTTGCAGTACATAAATCAAAAGGTGGTCTGGGACTCTCAGATTTTTATCTGTACTACCTTATTATCAAAGCAAACAGACTAATTCAAATATCAGAATACGATAAAACCAAAAAGATCCGGTACCCAACATGGGTTACAATATGGTCTAGCTTACTGCACTCACGAAATATAAACCCTAAAGCTGCCCCTTATCCTAACCCTAACAGTAAAATCCCTTACAAACTACACCCAATAATGAAAAATGAAATATTGGCCTTCCAATATTTATTCACCTCTGTCAGTCTATAAAATCCGTTAAGTCTCCTACAAACCCATACACATGAACCCAAATATCAAGCTAAATAAAATGATAGACCTTAAACATTTCCCACTAATTAGAGATAATGGTATGGCATATTCTACAACATAATCAACTCTTGAAAATGTAATAACACAACTAAAGACACCAGGCAGCTATAATCCTATTCTCAGACAAATTATATCATTAATAAAGATGAAATTCTCAAAATACAATATGGAGACACAACACATAGTATTTACTCAAAACATATTTAAATCATTAGCCTCTAAGGAAAAATTATTTCAAAGACCTATAAATTAGTGAGATAAAACATCAGTTTGCGCTACTTTATTCAAATTATTGGGAAAGCATTAGTCAAAATATCACAACAGCTCAAAAACAAGAAGCCATTAAAGATACCTTAAAATTAACTCCTTTCAAAAACCTAATCTACACACAAATAATGATTAACAATAATGCATATTATACTCCAGCTGTCCTTAAAAAAAATTTGGCTGCCAAAAAGCAAAAACATGTCCCTTTTGCCCTGAAGAGAATGTTGATATATATTCCACATTTTCTGGAGCTGTAAGAGTATTTTCAAGCTCTGGTGCTCTTTGAGTGCAACTTGAAAAAGTTGGCTGCGAAAAAAACACATTTGCCTCTGAAACAATTTTACATATAATCCCTACCTCAATAAGAGGTATACTTAAACATATTCTAATTACTTTTTGTGGCGTTCTAAACTTTTATATAACAAAAAATTAAGTAACAACAAAATCTCATGGATAAACTTTTAAGACATGGCAGTCAAATTTATCACCGCCCACAAACTAGCTACTAAGTGTTAGCATACTTTCAAACATATTGGAACTCCCTTCTCGATGCAATCCTCGCAAGCAAATAAAACCCAAACATATAAATCCAATATAAGTGGCTTTTATTTTTGAACTTCCTTGTATGTAAACACATTACGATTAATGGCTCAAATTGTTATGCTCAAGATTCAGTATCACCCAGATGGCATCCAACAGTGTAAATAGTTTTATTTTGTGTACATAGGTTTTAGGGTTTTCACTAAACCTTCTGTAAGTAAGGTTACCATACTTTTGTAAATCAAAACTCCTACATAAAGCCACAAAATAGTGCCACAATACTCTTCTGTTATAACGATAATAACCTTACTTTATTCTGAAACAGTGGTTTGTAACATACAAGTCAGAATTAACAGATAAACACAGAATTCTTTATCCCCTGGAACCTCCAAGAATGGTGAATTTATCAGTCTTTTGTTTTCTGTTTGTATTTTTTTTTTCTTTTTTTCCATCAATTCATGTAAGTTTTTTCATAACTACTGTATTCAATATTACTTTATGTTTTGCTGTAAATGTCTGTTTATTTTGGCTGGAAAAGAAATAAAAGTTATATTGGGGAAAAAAAACACCTGGAGACTCATACCTATAATTCATTGCCTCAGAAAAGATTTTCTGTGGTGGGCAACAGCATGCTCATATTCCAATCCTCCTGGTCCAGAGGGAAGGGGAACTCATGCATCCCCAATTGCAGACACTCAATTTGGCAGCTTGGCTTATTCCCTAAGCCCTGATCAATCTGTCAACCTCAGTAAACAGGTTCTAGATGTTAAATGTGAGGCCAAATGCCCTAGCACTAGGAAGTCTTATGCTGACAAGTGGAAAAGGTTCTGCACCTGGATTCAGGCTAAGGGAGCCAATATGAACACAGCCTTCCCTCCCTCTCATCCTGGATTACTTAGCTGACCTGCTACACAGTGGCCTCTCTCTTTCCTCTCTTAAAATTCATGCCTCTGCTATCTCTGCTCATTTTCCCACAGAGCAGCTCCTTTTCTCACACCCTTTGATTAAACAGTTCCTACGAGGGGCTACCAACTTGAGGCAACCCAGAAGAGCACCAACCCCAGCTTGGGACCTTAACCTTGTGTTGGAAAAGCTCACCCTACCCCCCTTTGAACCAGCTTCTTCTGCAGAGCTAAAATTTCTCTCCTGGAAGACTGCTTTCCTTCTGGCCCATCACTTCAGCCAGAAGAGTCTGAGCTGCAAGCACTGCCACCTTTTTTCCTAATCCCCAAAACAAGGGGGAAACGTTCCTGCACTCTCTAGATGTGCACAGCTCAGATTCTATCTAGACAGGAGTAAATCCTTCAGAAAGTCTGATCAATTGCTCGTTAGCTTTGATACAGTGACAGAAGGCAAAACCATTTCCAAATGGATAGCACACTGCATCCATTTCTACTACAAACAACACAGAAAGCCTCCCCCCAAGGGGGTCAGGACTCACTCCACCAGAGCAGCCTCCACCTCCGCAGCTTTCCTCAGAGGAGTCCCTACATGGGACATCCTGGAGGCTGCTACCTGGACTTCTGTTCACACTTACCAAACATTACCATCTCCCTCTCTTCTCCAAATCCAGGGCAGGGTTTACCTCTGCAGTCTTGCAGGGCATCCTAGCCACCTCCTAGTTTCCTTTACTGCCTCCACCCTTTTCTTCAGCTTTGGGAATCAACCCAGATGTGATGACTGCAGCAGTGAGTACACTCGAACATCTACATTTATGGTAGGTGTACACAACTGTACTTTCTTCCTCCTTGGGGTCTGAATTATGTCCTGGAAAATGTAGCTGTTTCTCCCTTTGAGCCTGCTTGTTCCACATTTTTTTAAATTTTGCACTTGGAAGACTTGTTTTGCTTGTACTAATTTCAGGTAAAAAAATTTCAGAGCTTTGAGCTTTTATGGCTTCTCCACCTTTTTCTAATTTTTCACAAGGGGAAGGGTGTTCCTTAGGGCAAATCCTACTTTTATGCCAAAAGTTGTCATATGTGTATGAACCAGTCTATTAACTTGCCTTTCTTCTTTCCTAATGCTCTGAATAAGGAAGAAAGACATTTACATTTGTTTGATGTACATAGAGAGTTCAGATTTTATCTGGACTGGACTAAGACTGTAAGAAAATCAGGGTGAGACACTGGGTTATCCTGCATCAAAACAGTCCATCTCCAAGTGGATTCCCTTGATTGTCTTTTTGTTATCCTTTTCATGGGAAATCCCTTTTAGGTCAGGTCAGAGCTCATTCTACCTGGGCTTTTGCTTCTTGTTGGTTTTTCAGATACTTGCACTCCAGGCTTCTATGCACACTTACACAAAACTGATATGTTCTCTAGGACCAGAACTGGTTTCACTAGGTTAGTCCTGTAAAGAAGGATAAACTCCATTTCTACTTCAGTCCTCCTCCCAGGTACTAATAAAGGCTTTGGAAATTTCCCCTTATGCAAGAAGACCTGTAGCAGTGATCAGATGAAGAACATAGCACAGTTCTGTAAGAACTTGCCATAATAGTAGATGTCTAAAAAGATTACTGTTGCAGTACTTGTACCCTCCCTCCTTACCCTTTTTCTCATTCTGTTTCCCTCTCTCCCTCTCTCTCTCGGTCGAAATGGATGTTTCCAATTTCCCTCTCTTTGCTGACAAATCTGTTTCCTTTCACTTTTTACCTCCTTTCTTTCTCTGGGGAAAGAAAATCTTGAATGTCATGGTAGGAAGGTACTTAACCTTTGGTCTAGTGGCTGGGCGTACAGTATACTTGGCAGGCTTACATCCCTTTTGTGAGCCATACTGCAGCCATGGTCTATTTGGACATCTGCTGTCATGGTAAGTTTTGACACAACTGTTATTTCTCATTCCTTCCCTTTGATCTGCTTACTTTTTTTGTATGTGTGTGTTCAAATGACTTGTGACATACACTATCAGTTTCAACTTTTATGTAGAGTGGTTCATCTCATTGCTACAGTTGTAGTCCATATGGCAAGAGATTATGCTACACAGACTTTTGCTACAGCTAGAATTCTAAAGTAGGTCTGATCTATACGTATTTCAGCCAGAACTTGTTTGTAAAGGGGAGTGCAGTCTGCACCTTGTGTGAGCTTTTTTTTTTTTGCTGCTTGATAATGCAATGTCTGAAACTCATGATGTTATGTTATGTTGTCCTGTCTCGCCTTCATTCTTGATGGTTGGGTTCAGAACCGATGCCACATACTAAAGCTCGAGAGCTTTCAGTGGCTCGAGGCTATACCCAATCACAAGATGCCTAGCGACTGTTACCCCGATCTCGTTTGCCGCTTGAAGCTTCAGGACTGCTATTTTGCTGGCTCAGGCTAAGTTTTTTGTCTTTTACTATTATATTAAGATGCTTTTTGTCAAATTCTTAGTGCTTTAACTTTTTTGAGGTAGCTTAATCTTCTAGTGTGTTTTTTGAGTGTTTTTGGTTTTCCGCTGCTTCTATGTGGGCCGTCGTCCCCTCTCAGGCCTTTCCCCTGACTGATTTTTTGCTATCCCTTTTTCTATAAATCCGTTTAAGTTAGAGGAGTCTTTTTAGCCCGTTTTAGTTACAGGCCTCTCCTTCCCCTTCCTTGCTCAATATCTTTATAAGGGTTAAGTTAGAGGAGACTTTTTTAATTTGGACACCTCTCCTCTAACCCTTCCTCTTTCTTTCAAAAAAAAAAAAAAAAAAAAATGGTCCTTTCCTCCTGCTATGTGATTTACCTTTAGTGTCAATTTACATTTAAATTGTGTTTTTCTTAGTAGCGCTAGTGATTGGTTGTGACAGTTTTGCTATAATGTCCAAGGATTCAACCAAAGAGGCTAAACAGTCTGGGTTTAAGAAGTGTAATTCTTGCACACAAAAAATGTCCTTAACAGATGGGCACACGAGTTGTGTGTATTGTTTGGGAGCCGTTCACCTGCATGATTCCTGTTCTATATGTCATGAGTTTAGCTCAAGGGTACTGCAGGAACAGAGAAACAAGCTGATAGTCAGGGTTTTATTGAAGGGTCCTTTCAAGATGGCTGTGGAAGGGAATCGGGTCTTGAAATCCTCTGATAGGTCCTCAAAAAATCAACTTAGTCTGTTCCAAGTTCTGAGCCGACGAAGAGACATGAAAATCAAGTATTTTCAGATCCGAAATCTGTCAGGTCCAAGAAGTCCAACTCTCCCTCAGTTCCTTCCGTCTTTGGAACAGTCTTGGAGCCAAAAAAGGAGGCGGTCACCGTCCTTGGAGCCGGTCCACTTGGTGCCACAGTCTCCTTTGCTGTAATCTGTGGCTGGTAGCCACAGATCATCCACCTGTTCCACTCAGTCTTCCAGGAGACTATTGGGCAATAATGTGGAGCAGGTGGTTAGGAGGTGACTTCAGACGCTGGCCCTTGCAAAAATTCTCTCAAGCCCAGCTGGATGTGGAGCTGACTACCAAACCTGTTTTACCTTCCATTCCTCCTCCAAGTTCAGAGCCCGAGTGCCTGGAGGTCGTTGTGGTAGAACCATCAGATCCAGTAATCACCCCCGGTATCTCAGTTCTGACTTCTACTTGGAGCTTGTCGATGTTGTCTTCCATCGAGGGATCTGGGAAACACTCCCTCATCGGTTCTGGGGAGGGAGAGTTGAATCGGACCAGACTCTCCCACTTGGAGCTTTGGTGGAGGTTAGTTCGGCACCTACATCAGCCTCTGAGCCATCCTCCTTAGTCCGGGGGAGGTCTCCCAGTTCCTCGGCACTGGAGGCTCTTTCGGGCCAGGATCATGGTGCTTTCGAGGTGATGAGTGTGCTTTCCTCAGAGACTGCTCCACCCTTGGCTCCAGCTACTCTTACCCCAAAAGGGCCAGTGTCAACCTCTACACCATCCCTGCAGCCCCAGCGTAAACAACCAGTGCCCCGGAATGCCCCAGTGGGTGAGACCTCTCTTCTGAAACCTCCCCGGAGTATCCCTCTGAGGAGGTCCCTCAGACGAAAACTTGTAAGAGGAAACACCTAGACTCACCTAAATCTGTCACGTTGGATACAGAGTTAGAGGATTCCGAAGGGTCCCCGCGGCCACCCTCTGAGAATGTCTGTCTTCTTTTCAAGCATCTTGGAGATCCTGAAAGAGAGAGGTGGCTGGAAGACCCTCTCCCCTTCTGAAGATGAGTCTGTGTACCTGGAGGCATTTGGTTCTCGACCCTCCACCTCTTGGGTGTCTCTGCCTTTCGACCATCTCCTTGGTGTGGTCAGTCGAAAGGCATGGGGCTTTCCAGAGTCGGTGGAACCAGTTCCGAGGAGGCCCAACAAATTTGTTACAGTACTGGAGGACAAACAATTTCTGACTAAAGGTGTCCCAGTAGATGCTATGTTCATGGCAGTGGCCACCAAGAAGGAATTAGCCCAAACGTCATCTGTCTGCTGAATAAGGAGTCTCGAATGATGAACAGATAAGGGAAGCATATGTTCTCCTCAGCAGCCGTTACCCTTATGTTGCTGAATTATTTATCCCACTTTACTCTTCTTCAGAGGGTTCTCCTCAAGGAACCTGGAGATACCAGACAAGGTAAACTCTTAGCTTGCGACTTTAAACTCTATAATAAACTCCTTCATGTGCCCCATTTCTTACGCAGCTGTTGGAGCGAGCAGGACAGCAGGCACAGGAATAGCTCCGAGGAGACATTTCTGGATGTGCCGAAGTTTGCTGAACCCATCAAGTCTTCCTTTATTGACACCCCTTTTGACAGCTCATCTTTGTTCGGGCCAAAATTGCCAGGGAAACTCTTACCAGGTGCGAACAAGATGGCAAAACTCTATCTGCCATGGTAGTACATTTCTCCATCCCTATCGGACCTTATCTCAAAGATCAGAAGGGTGGAAAAATATGGCTCCGGAAATCCAAAGTAGCTTTGCCGGATGCATGTGGTGAATTATCCCTCAGGGGCAGAGCAGGAAATAACGGAAGATGCCACCGTCACGGCAGAGGGGGTCTGTAGAATCAGGGCGATAGATGCATTCTCTGGTAGGCCGTCGCGCGCTCATGATAGGAGGCCTGCCTGTCCATTTCGGGAGGCAGTCAGGGGGAGATTATCACTGTACCCAAAAGCCTGGCTGGACAACACTTGAGACAAATGGGTGTACGTTCTGTAATTTCCAGGGGATACAATATTCCTTTTTCCTTTCCACCCCTGCCACCAAGATCTATCCCAGACATACCACCCAGTCAAAGGGATCAAGCAACCCTAGAAATTCAAAGGTTGCTAGAAAGAGTCAACCAAGAAGTCCCCACAGACTAAATCGGATCTGGAATTTACTCTAGGTTCTTTTTAGTTCCAAAAAAAACAGGAGACTGGAGACCAATTTTGGATCTCAGCCAACTGAACAAGTCGGTAAAGAAAAAGTTCGGATGGTCACACTTCAGTCTATACTCCCCTTTCTGGGACAAGACAATTGGATGTGCTGCATAGATCTTCAAGATGCATACTACCATATAAAGATGGACAGACAATCCAGGAGATGTCCATGCTTCTGGCTGGGAGCCAGTCATTACCAATTCAGAGCTCTGCCCTTTGGTCTTACTACAGCTCCCAGAGTGTTTACCAAATGCATGGCAGTAGTTATGGCTCACCTGAGGTGTCTAGGATTCTGGGTGTCTCCATACTTAGATGACTGGGTCCTGACCACCACCACCAAGCATCTGATAACCAGAAGAGACACCACCATTCATCTCTGCTCAGAGCTAGGCATTACCATAAATTTTGAAAAATCTGCATTGTTGCCTTCACAGCATATTACCTTTATAGGGGCAGACTTAAACACAAAAGACATGGTGGCAAAAGTGCGTCACGAAAGAATTAAACATTATGCCATCAGGTGTCACTATTGCTCATGAAGAAAAAAGTGCAGGCAAAATTTGTCCTCAAGGTTCTACGTTTAATGGCAGCTGCAGTAACATTAGCCCACTGACACGTCTACACATGAGACTATTACAGTGGCTACTCTGCTCAGTAGTCCATGCAAGTGTTACCCATGTCACATAAGATTCTTATTACGAACAACTGCACGAGGGACCTACGATGGTGGCTTCATTCCACGCAGGTAATGATAGGCAGACCATTTGTTCTCCCCCAACCAGTAGCTACAGTAACCACAGATGCTTCCAAGATTGGGGAAGGGGGGCATTATCTGTGACAAACTGTCCAAGGGACTTGGCAAGAACATGAATACCACTTGCACATCAGTGTCCTACAGATGAGAGCAGTGCTTCTGGCGTTGCAGGCATCCCAGAGCTCTCTTCCAACAGGTACGATTGCAGTACAGACAAGACAGTATGTCCGTGGTGTGCTACATCAACAAACAAGGCAGAACCAGATCCTACCCCCTCTGTTGAGAGGCTCAGAGAGTATGCCAATGGGCAATTTCTTCTCATTGTTTTCTGACTGCAATGCACATCCCGAGGAAATCCAGCATAATAACGGACAGATTAAGCAGGGCAATTCTTATGCCTCACGAATGGTCCCTGAAACAGGAAATTGCGAACCAAATTTTTCTTAAGTGGGGCCAGCCTTGCTGCGACCTCTTCACCACATCCATCAACTCCAAATGCAGCAGCTACTTTGCCCTAATTCCCCTTCCAGGTGAGTCAGCAAGGGATGTACTTGTTCACGATTGGCCCCTGGGACTTCTTTACGCTTTCCCCCATTCCCGTTAATACCCAAAGTCCTCCAGAAAGCCAACTTGAGTTGCAGGCTAATTCTCATTGCTCCTTACTAGCCTTATCAGATATGGTTCCCCTTTCTATGGCCCTATCTTCAGGAGGAGCCTTGGATCCTGGACCCAGTGCCGGATCTTCTGACCCATCAGTCAGGAATGCTCCTCCCCTCTCTCCAAAGCATCAAGCTTGACAGCTTGGTTACTCCACTTCCCATCTTATCCAGGCTTCTAGAACTATCCCCGGCAGTGCGACACATTCTGGTTTTGTCACACAAGAATACAACTAGGAAACCTTATGCAAGCAAATGGAAGAGATTTTCTTGTTGGGCTAACAAAAACCATATTAACCCCTTTACAGACCCTTTATCTGCAATCCTGGAATTTTTAACAGAAACCTTTAATTGGGGTGCAGCAGCAACCACAGTACAAGTACAACTAGCCACCATATCAAACTACCATGTAGGAGTCATGGGACACACTGTAATATCCCACAGATCATGCAAAGCCTTTCTGAAGGGTACACTCCTTTTAAGATGTCCTCCCATCAGAGTACCACCACCTCCTTGGGACCTCAATTTTGTGTTATCTTATTTAATTCTCCCTCCATTCAAACCAGCCTCCACTTGCCCACTAAAGTTCTTATCTTGGAATGTGATCTTTTTAACAGCCATTACTTCTGCTAGGAGGGTTTCAGAACTGCAAGCTCTGTCTATCCATCCTCCCCATTTCATTATCTATAAAGACAGAGTCTCTCTCAGGACAAATCCTTCCTTTCTGCCAAAAGTATGTTCTGTGGCCAATTTAAATCGGTCTACTGAGCTATCCGTATTTCCCCAGTCATGGCAACAAGACAGAATACAAGTTTCAGTTGGATGTCCATAGGCAGTTACGTTTTTACTTGCATAGGACAAAAGAATTTAGAAAATCTGACCAACTGTTTATTTCTTTCTAGAAAACAGAAAAGGAACTCCAGTTTCAAAAGTCACCTTATCAAAATGGCTTACAGACATCATTACTTGTGTCTGTAACTCTCAGCATAACAGCTACCAGGAAAAATTAGAGGTAATTTAACTAGACCTATGTCGACTTCCACTGCCTTTCAAGCTAGGCTCCCTTTGGATTCAGTTTGTGCTGCCAGCTACATGGGTTAACCCTCATACATTTATCATTCATTACAAAGTAGATGTGGCCTCCCAGAACAGGGCATCTTTGGTTCCACTGTTCTGAAGAGTTTATTCCCTTGAGCTACCCAAGAAAGAAGGTGCTGGGGATGCTGTTCCAACCATCAAGAATGAAGGCAAGATAGGTCAACATAACATAAAGAAGTTATGTACTCACCATAACGCTCCACGTTTGTTGTCCATAATCTTGCCTTCATTCTTGCATCATCCTACCCTCCTTCCTGGAGGATCAAGAGGAATTTTCTGAAATTGGCTGTAAGTTTCCTGATACTCTTCATGCCTTAGGAATTATGGGCAGAGGATCTGTAGTAGCTCTTATACTGGGTTGCATAGTCTAGTGATTAATTTCACTCAAACCAGATCTTGGTAACAGTCAATAGGCATCTTGGGATAGGGTGTAGCCTCAAGCCAGTAAAAGCTGTCGAGCTTTAGTATGTGGCCGAGATGGGAACCGATGCTTGGCTCCGAACCCAACCATCAAGAATGAAGGAGAGATTATGGACAACAAACATGGAACGTTAGGGTGAGTACTTAACTTTTTTTGTGTTGGGTGAGTTCATATGTCAGTTTTAGGCTTAGAATGCCTTCAGAAAAGTAAGTTAGGCTTTCTGTTTTCATATTGCTTTGCTTTAATTGCTTATTGGATTCTTTGCAATATTTTATTTTTTTGCTGACATATCTCTAGGATGTCACCAACATATGGATATGAGAGAGACTCTTTCCTCCTTAAGACTGTCATCTGTAGTGTTTTTATTTGGGGAATTCAGTAGTGTATAAACTGTTAGCATTTTGTAAGTACTAGCAAGATTAGGAATCACAGAGCAGTTTTAAATCACAAATGCCTGGTTGTCCCTGTTCTGATCTCTGCTTAGGGGAGTCAGCAGATGCTCAGTCAGTTGTGTATGTGTGAAAGCTCACAAACTTCTCAAAATAGAAGAGAAGAAAAAAGTGACTAGTGTGAAGGTGGTGGTAAGCATGTGATGTTGTAATCCTGCCAGTTTTGCAAAGGCATGCAAGTGTAGAATCCAGTTGGGCTCAGATTTATTAGCTACGGGCCCCTAGAGCTTGGTTTAATTTTAACCCTGCCTTTAAGTCTTGCAGTGGTAGGTAGTGAGTGTTAAAGAAACTTGCAGTAGAAGTTTTAGGTTTCAGGTTAAGAACTTCCGAGTTTTACCCTTGCATGTATTGGTACTTCATTCATAGTTAACGTAGTTACATTTCCTTTTACAGGTTTT
Organism: Protopterus annectens; assembly: GCF_019279795.1. Classification (NCBI taxonomy): domain Eukaryota; kingdom Metazoa; phylum Chordata; order Ceratodontiformes; family Protopteridae; genus Protopterus; species Protopterus annectens. The sequence goes on from NC_056725.1 coordinate 1,769,840,718, forward strand.
GTGCTTCTCTCTGAAGATTTTATTGCATTTGTTGCTTTCGCAGCAGGGGATGTTTCTTGGGGCCTTGCTAGACACTTTGAGTGCGAGCCTCTTTATGATCCAAGAAATGGTCCGAGAGAGATGGTATGTCTATTGCAGTTTGTTGTCTTATTCCAGGTTGTCAGACATTTTTTTCAGTATTTTGGGTCCCCTTTCAGTCAGCATTGTGATGTTGCAAAATACCAGCCATCACATTTTTCAATTTACAATTGTCAGTACTAAAAGAATCTGTTGGATCCCTGTTAACTGAAACTTTGATTTAAGAGTTTAACTAGATAATCAAAAATCTCCCTCTTCCCTGTTTTTTCTACATGGGGTCAGAATGTTGCATCACATGTTGTCATGTATTTTAATTCAGTGCCACACTCCTACTTTGACTACCACAGGTCTTCTCTAATGTAGTCCATCCATCTCTTGGCTGAATGTCCTCATTTCTTCTGGCCTTCTTCCTGTTTCTCCCAAATTATCTTCACCAACTTGTTTTCTGTTCTACTGCACATGTATCCAAACCACTGTAATCTGTTCTTTTTGACTTTGTCTGAAGCTGGAATTACTTTGACTTCTGCTGTGATATTGTCATTTCCGTCTGTCCCACAGTGCATCTCTTGGGCAATTCATTTCTGTCATCTCTTGTGTCCTTATCTGCTCTGCTTTCAGTGCCCAGGTTTCATTCCATACAGAAGTATTGGTCACTCTACTGTTTTGTACATCTTATGTTTCGGCTCCTTTGGCATTCTTTTGTCATAACTACCCCAACACACACTGCCTGTTTGCAGCACCTCTGAAACTAGCTTTTATCTCCTCATTCTGACTCCTTTCTCCTCAACTATTCCTCCCAGGTACTTGAAGCCGTTAACCTGTTCCACTGTCTTCTAGTGTGTCTGTTTTTGAGCTTCTGATTTCTGTTTGCTGCCATTACTGCTGTCTTCTCTGTACTCAGTTTCATTCCAGGGGCCTTTAATTTTTCATTCTATTCTCCAGTCATTTGCTGAAGTTTCTATTCAGAGTCTATTATAATAACGCATCATCTGCATACAGCAACCTTGTTGATCTGTCCCCTCTGACCTGTTTGCTGATTTAATCCATTACCAGTATGAACAGCAGTGGGCTTAGAGCCGAGTCCTGATATAGTCGCATTCCTATTGGCAATCCCTTTGTAAGTCTACAAAACTATTTGTACTTGTGCATAATCTACACTAGTTCTAGCAGTGTTTCCAGGCCTTCAGACTGTTGCAGGTTCTAGTTTAACTTGTTAACTAGTAGGTAGTCGTAATGTATTCAGATGTGGGAAAGGCGTTTGTTGCCTTTTTGCAATCTCATGATGTTCATCTCACATTGCTGCAGTCTTTACACTTGGGTAGTCCGCTGTCCTCGGTCGGCCCGAATATCAAAGTATAAGGCTGACGTCGGTCAAGGCGCATAAGACTGACATCAGGTCGTCAGGGTACAAATGCGCATGACCAACGTCATATCCTCAGTCTTTTTTGCCGCATGGTCCGATGCAGAAGCAGCGTTGCAAGTGCCGTTCGGCGTTCTGAAATTTTTCGAATTCGGAGTTTCAGACAGAGTCAAAGTTGGCTAAGTACCCCGTTGGGGAATATTTTAGTTTTTTCTTGCCTCAGTGGTTTACCGGATGTCAGAAAAAGTGAATACCTGTATTTCTTGTGGGAAACAGATACCGCATAGAGATTATCATACTTTGTGTATTCCTTGTTTGGGGCCTGAGCACAACGTTGTTGGGTGTCGCTTTTGTGCTAGGTTTAATAAGCGCACTATTAAGCGAAGGTTAGATTGTGCCAAGTTAGTCTTCGGGAAGTGGTGCAATTATAATATGCCGTCGGATGCTCCGACGCCCGCTTCTTCGAAGAAGCGCAAAGACAAAGCAGCTAAGCCCAGGCAAGAAGAGTCGTCCGTACCGGACGCCGGTTCTTTGGAGGTGTCGGTGGAACCGGGGTTCCGCGGAGGTTTCTCTGGAGTCCCAGGGGGAGACTTTGTTATTGCAGGATGTGGCCTCTCAGGAGGCAGGTCAGGCTGAAGGGGCTTCTCAGGTTACTGTACTCCCCTCTCTTCCTAGGGTGGTTAGGCCCTCTCCTTCTGTTTCCAAGGCTTCTCCCAGAGGCAGGTCAGGTTTAGCTTCTGTTGGTGTCACTCCTGGTTCATCAGGATCTGTGCCCAAGAAGCACATGCTTAAAATGGCAGAAGATTTAATTACTTTAATTAGAGGTTCTTTGCCCCCTCCTGATAAGAGGCCTAGGGTGGAACCAGAGTTGGGGAGTTTTGAGCAGGCTTCGGATGTTTCAGAGTCTACGACTGAAGACTTGCAGTAGTATTCTCCTTATTCTGATTCTGATGTGGATGATTCTACTCCTTCTGCTTCTCCTCCAGAGGATTTTTCTTTTTCAGAGACTCTTCATTCCATGAGGGAACATTTTAAGTGGGAAGGTCAGGACTTCTCTGATTCCAGGAAAAGGCTTAGGGAATTTGTTTTTACCCCAGCATAGGCCTTTGGCTATACCTCCTGTTCTGGATGTTGTGGAAGATGTGTTTGCAGAGGCTGCTCTTAATCCTGATTCTTTGCCTCCTGCTCCTGTTAAACCGGATAGGTATTACAGGGTGCCTGAAGCTCATAAATATCTTTTTAAGAGTCCTAGGGCGGACCCAGAAACTGTTAGTCAAGGGCCTAAGGGTGTCAAGGCTTCTGTTGTAAAAAATCCGGTTCCTCCAGATAGAGGCCAGGGCTTTGGATAGATGGGGAAAGAAAGTCTATACTTCTTCCACATTAGCTATGAGGGCTTTGAATTGCCAGTTTCACATGTTGAAATACCAAAACTATCTACTTTCTCAATTGAAGTCTAAGGTAGATGCTCTGGCGGAAGGTATTGAGTGTAAGGAATTACAGGATTTGGTACATGTTTCTGAACAGGTGGGTAAGCATTCTTTGCAATGTGGTTTTGATGCTGTACAGGCCTCGTCTAGGGTGGCTGCCACTGGGTCAGTTCTTCGCAGGCACGCCTGGCTGAGGGATCAGAATTTATCTGACCATGTTAAGACAAGGATTTTAGATGCTCCTTTACAGTCTGATGTGTTGTTTGGTTCACCTGTGGAGGCAGTCTTAAAGAAAATGGAAGACAAGGCTAAGTCTATGCAGACTGTTAAAGATTTTTTGCAGGTTCAGCCTCCGAAGTTTAGTAGGAATTGGACTACCAAGGGGTGGACGTATCCTTCGTATGATTCCCAGTCTAGGGGTAGATCTAGACGTGGTAGGGGCAGAGCTCAGGGCTCTTTCAGGCCTAGAACAGGGAGTTCACCTGCACAGTCTTCGGGTGAGGGCAGGGGTCAGTCCTTTCGTAAACAGGCCCAATGACCTGCCTTTTCAGCTGCCAGAGCCTTCTCGTCTGGCAGCACCTTTGGGAGGAAGGTTGGCACTTTTCAAGGAAAATTGGAGTTTAATTACCCAAGACAGATGGGTATTGGATATCATACACCAAGGTTACAAGTTTTATTTCCATACCTTGCCTCCTTTCAAAGGCATGCCAGGCGTTCCTCCTCAACAAAGAATAGAGGCTCACAAACAAATTTCTCTGCTACTTCAAATAGGGGCCATACAGCCGGTCCCTCTGCCAGAAGTGGGCCTAGGATTTTATTCTCGCCTGTTCCTAGTACCAAAGAAGGGGAACACGTGGAGACCAATTTTGGATTTATCTATCCTCAACACTTATCTGGACATTCCCAAGTTCAAAATGTTGACGTTACAACAGCTTTTACCTCTGCTGGGCAAAGATCACTGGATGGTAACTCTGGATCTCAAGGAGGCTTACCTTCATGTTCCTATCAGACTAAGTTGCAGGAAGTATCTGCGTTTGGCTGGGACTTCTCGTTATCAGTTCTCTGCATTGCCCTTTGGCTTATCTACTGCCCAGAGTGTTCACGAAAGTTCTGGCTCCAGTGATAGCTTTCTTCAGGCTAAAAGGAATACAGATTTATCCTTATTTGGACGATTGCCTGATTCTGGCTCAAGGAAGGACGAACTTCTTCATCATTTGCAATATGTGATAGCAGTGCTAAGATGCCTGGGGTATTCTGTGAGCGAAATAAAGTCCAGTCTAGTACCCTCTCAGGACATGTGCTTTCTGGGTGTAAGACTGAATACAGCATCCCAGATGGCCTTTTGACCCCGGACAAACAAAAGAATCTTTCCCTTTACTTCCATCAATTGTCTCATCAGTCCAGGCTGACTGCAAGGACAGTCCTTCAAGCCTTGGGGTTCATGGCATCTTGTATTCTGGTGCTTCCCAATGCCAAACTGCATATGAGGAAGCTACAATGGTATCTCAAAATGTATGGACACAGCACTGCCAGGATATGGACACTGTCATTCAGATAATACCTTGCATTCAAAAGGAATTTTTGTGGTGGGCTCAGGAATGTCACCTAAACAAGGGACTCTCTGTGACCCGGCCAGAGGCGAGTCAGATTCTAACGACAGATGCCTCAGACAAAGCTTGGGGAGCTCATCTAAATGGAAAGTGGATACAAGACACGTGGCCTGCCAGACTACAACATCTACATATCAACTTGAAGGAGATGTTAGCAGTCCAATTTGCATTAATAGCCTTCAAGGATTTACTTCTTCCAGGGCAGGTGTTGATTCTAACAGACAACACAACTGTCATGTGGTACATCAACAAGCAAGGGGAACACATTCTTATCCTCTATGCAGGCAAGCAATGATTTTGTGGGAGACTGCTCTCAGTTTACAGCTAAATCTTCAGGCAAGGTTTCTGCCGGGAGCACAGAACTCCTTAGCAGATGCGTTGAGCAGACGAATTATGGATCCCCACGAGTGGAAATTGGATCCTCATGTATTTCAGAAATTGACAGTGTCATGGGGAACTCCAGACATAGATCTGTTCGCTTCTCCACTAAACTACCAGCTGCCAAAGTTTTGCACAAGAAGGTTTCATCCCACAGCCTGGAAAGTGGATGCTCTTTCTTTCAATTGGAGCAATCTTCATGTGTATGCCTTTCCACCTCTGCCTCTCCTCCCAAAGGTACTGCTAAAGGTCAGACAGGACAAGCCAAAGATGATTTTAATAGCTCCAGATTGGCCTCGACAGCACTGGTACCCTTTACTGAGAAGTCTGGTACGGAGCCTCCATGGCCTTTGCCTTGATTCCACACCTGCTGTCTCAGGAGAACAGTCATTTACTCAATGTCAAACTTCACTCTCTTCACCTAACAGCCTGGCATATTCTGTTTTGAACCCTGGAGGGTCTTGACTTCCACAGCAAGTTTTGAATGTTATTTTGGAAGCCAGAAGGCCTAGTACAAGGAAAGTGTACGCAGATAAATGGAAGAGATTTTTATTTTGGAGTGCAGCAAAGGAATTTGATGTTTCTGAGCCTAATTTAAGTGTGGCTCTTCAATATCTTACTGAGTTACTGGACAAAGGTTTGTCCTTCTCTTCTATTAACGTTCATGCTGCAGCAATTTCGGCTCACTATGACTGTGCCCCACCATTGTTTTCTCATCCTTTGTTCAAGCAATTTCTTAGAGGGGCAAAGAATATAAGACCCCCACGTAGAGCTCCTACTCCTGCTTGGGATCTCAATTTTGTGTTGGAGAAACTCACTCTACAACCTTTTGAGCCTGCAGCTACTGCCGAGTTGAAATATTTATCATGGAAGACTGCTTTTTTGTTGGCCATTACCTCTGCAAGTAGGGTTTCTGAATTACAGGCCCTTATGTCAGTTGAGCCTTTCTTAATTTTCCATAAGGATAGGGTATCTTTGCGTACTAATCCTTCCTTTATGCCTAAAGTGGTTTCTAGTGTGGCTTTAAACCAAACTATTCATTTGCCTACTTTTTATGCAAATCCCCAAAATAAAGGGGAAAAGATTTTGCACACTTTAGATGTACACAGGCAGTTGCGATATTATTTGAGCAGAACTAAAGGGTTCAGGCAGTCTCAGCAGTTATTTGTTTCTTTTGCTTTGAGTTCTCAGGGCAAGCCTGTGTCAAAACAAACTATTTCTAAGTGGATTGGGTTTTGCATTGCTTTCTGTTATTCCCATCATGGTAAGGAGATTCCAGCTGGGATTAGGCCTCATTCCACTAGGGCTACTGCCACTTGACAGCTTTTTTAAGGCGGTGGCAACTAAGGATATTTTGGAGGCAGCTACTTGGTGTTCAGTGCATACTTTCTCTAAGCATTATCACCTTCCACTTTACTCTAAATCTAGGGCTGGTTTTGCCACTGCTATTTTACAGGGCATTTTGGCAGCTCCTGCTGCTTTATAGTTTTGCCATCCTCCCTTACCTCTGCTTTGGGATTCTACCCAAGTGTAAGGACTGCAGCAATGTGAGATGAAGAACATAGTACAGTTTTGTACCTACCATAAATGTAGATGTTCGAAGATCCACATTGCTGCAGTCCAATTTACCCTCCCTCCTTCCCCTCTGTAGTTAGAGGCGGTTGTGTGGGTTGGGTTGTAAATATTGTATTTATTGTATATATTGTACATATTATTGGGTTGGGTTGTAAATATTGTATTTATTGTATATATTGTACATATTATTAGTGCAAGGGTGGTTGGTTGGTTGTTTGCTGTCTTTTGGTTTTGACCTTTCTTTTGGGGTCTTCTGACATCTGGGGCAAGAAAAGACTGAGGATATGACGTCGGTCATGCGCATTTGTACCCTGACGTCCTGATGTCAGTCTAATGCGCCTTGACCGACGTCAGCCTTATACTTTGATATTCGGGCCGACCGAGGACAGCGGACTACCCCCAAGTGTAAGGACTGCAGCAATGTGGATCTTCGAACATCTACATTTATGGTAGGTACAAAACTGTACTTTCAAACAAAATATGTTTGACTCTGGCTGGCTGCAAAATGGTCTTAAATTTGATGTATTTTGAGATTGTGATGTGACTAACAGCTTCTTCAGATTTATCTATAGTTTTAACTGTATCCCTGACTTATCAGGGTGTTAGGAGCTTGATACCCCCACTGGTTAATAAGGAAGCTGACAATTGACACAAAAACAAAAAAAGCTAATTTGTTCACAAAACATGTCTTGCACATCTCTCAATTCATTTTTTCCTCCACAATTTTAACTTTAATACGTTTGATTTTTGTTATTGCTTGTTTGTGTCTTTCGGCTTTTCCTGGTTAGGGGTCGCCACAGCGGAACTCCGGTCCGCTAATGATTGGCAGTTTATTTTAACGTACCGGCTTGCCAGACCTGACGCACAACCTTCAACGAAGGTACGCCCATTCACACATCTCCACGCAGAAGACGCTCTAGCTGAGAATCAAACCGGACAGCGTCTTACTGTGAGGCGACAACGCTACCGCAGCATCACCACTGTTTTTTGTTATTGCTTGTTATAGGTCTCAATTAAAAAAACTCTAGTATCTTTGAAGAGTTGTACACACATTGCATAAATGTGTGACCTGGCTTTGTGAATAGAGGGATAAAGTCCTGACTCTGACCCAGAGGAGCAGAGTTGAAGTAGTGACTCTGGTATTAGTGGAATCAGGTCAGGGAAGATGGGAATGAGTGGTTGGTATTGTCTCACCCATCCTAGGGGGTTGACCCAGTCTGCTGTTCTGCCACTAACATGTGAAGGCTTGTACACAAACAAAAGTAAAAGATGGCATCATGAGCTTGATACTGCAAGCCTATAATGGTAGTCCTCATTAGACTGTGCTATCATGTGCATCTATGGAGAGGGCATAGTACCCACAACAGCTGTTCAGGGGTGGGATTAGGGTCGTGTATAAACATATTCATAGCCTGCATTGGGCTTGAACCACCTCCATTACTGCATGTGTATGACACCCCTCCAGTCGACTCTCCTTCCCCATGTTTCTGATTACCCAGTGGCGGGGGAGTAACTGGGCTTTAGACTGATACAGGAAGGTTTGATTAGCCAGCATGGAGAGAGAAAAACACATGGAAATTTTTACATAAATATGGTATTATTTTCGGCAACTTCTCTTCTTGCTGCCGACTGTATATCATATTAACTTGTATGAAAAAGGTGAATGAATTCCTGTAATCCAAAAATGATTCACATTTCATTTAGGAGTGTAACATATTAGTTCTTGCTCTTTTAATTTCTGATAATGTAGTTAATGTTTTTCTGCATCCATTATTGTGTTTTTGGAAGTTAAAAAGAAAGACCCTTTCCCATGGATAATTTCATACATTTTCTAACGTTGACAATATTTTATTTTTAGGTTCATAGATTAGTACTATGTTACCTGCCCTTGTAGGCCCATTTTAAGCTTAGCCAATTACCCCATGTTAGAATCAAACCCTGCACCTTTTGACTGTAAGGTAAACACCTTAGCCATTATGCCAACCTCCCACCCTTAAGTCACTGATAATTTTAGAATTGATTGTATGGAATTATTTTGCAATACATTTTATTCTTTAATTTTTTTCATGTTTAATTATCAAAATACAAGTGCGTGCAATCTGAAGCCTAAAAGGTCAAGTAGTCAAATTCATGACTTGTATAACAAATCAGCGGACAAAAAGTGAACCAGCATGTAGGTAAATCCAGTGACGCACACTGTATTCAATAAGAAATCACTGGAAACCAGGGTGGAGTAAATGCACTTTAAAATCCTTTTTAATATCCATAGGTAAATTTCAGGGACACTTTTAATATCCACAAGAAAATTTCAGGTACATTTAGCAACTACTCTTAATGTCTGAGACATGACTGGATATGTGGTCTTTAATCCTCTGGTTTGTTTTACCGATATAGTAGGAAGTGCAGTGACTGCATGTTGCTAGATGTGCCAGGTTCCTGGTGCTAAAATTACCATAGGCTTTAATTTCAAACACTGTGGCTGTTACAGGATGCATAATAATTTCCTAGTGTCATTGTACTTGCAGAATACACAACTGTCACATTTATAAGTGCCTTTTTTTTTTAACTTGTTTTGGATGTAAGCCACAATCTGGGTTGTCCTCTATAGTATAATATACTTTTTAAATTTCTGTGTCTCTATCAGTCTTAAATACAAAACTGTTATTCGATAAGTGCTGCAAGTCAGCCATTTAAAAAGCGTGGCATTTGTGTCCTATGACTTGTTATCCAATGATGTGGTCACCTCAAACCCTCCCACCATTACATAACTTATAACAAATGAAATTGCAATATTAAAATAAATAGTGAAAACATATGTCAAAGTAACATAAAATCGTATTTCCACCTGATTTTAGTTAAAATTCTGAAAGTATCAAACAGTAAATATGCACATATATGTATACATTTATGAAATAAAGGTTTTGCATTTTTAATCTGTGCATGCATCTTCCAACCATAGCTAAAGTGGGTTGTATTTCATTAAATCCTATTGTGCAAAGGTCTGTTTTTTTTCTTTTTCCAAAAGACTCATGGACACATTTCTTACAAAAATATACATTTACGGGTGAAGAAAATATGGTTACATTAGATATTGTTTCACTATACTAGTATTCCACAAGACATTGGTATGGATTATCTTGGAGAATATTTGTTTACATTTACTGACTTTTCTAATGATTGGTAACTTCGTTTGTTCTCTAACAGAATTAGTATTAGAAAATATTTTTTTTGTATTTAATAAATATTGCAGGCAAAAACAAGGTGTAGCAATGATTGTCAGGATGGTTGGTGGGAGGAAACTGTATTATGCTCACATGAGTTTTATAGTAAAATTAGCAGTCCAACAATCCAACCACCACACAAAGGGATGCAAAAAAATAGTTTAATGATGTAAGCGCTTTCACTACAGCTGTAGCTTCATCAGACCATTGATAAAAATGCCAGAAAACTATTTAAACAGTCAATGATGTCAAAGCATTAACCAATCAGCATGCACATAAAACACACCCTCTTAAACATACAGTACTGTAAAATTCAGTAGTAAAAACTTACAACTTACAGCCTTTCAGCTCACAGAACATAAAAACATTTGAATATAAAATATAATCAATAAAATATTAAAACTAATGAGGCAGCTTCCTAGTCCTTAATATGGGCTTCAAAGGCACTTTGCCATTTAAACCAGGAAAAGTGTCAGCTTTAAACTGAATTATCCAGCATAACTCTGCACACTGTGTTCTCCCCTCTCGCATTAATAGTCATAACGTCTAAGACTGTGAACTTAAACTTATGTCCTAAACCTTTTTCGATAACATGTTTCGTTAACTCACTGCGGTCATCCAATTTCTTAATATAATTAACATGTATCCTCTCCTTGAAACTGATTTGTTTTACCAACATAGTAAGCTTGACAGAGAGAGCACTCAGCATAATAGAGTGCATGTTCAGTTTTACACTCTGCATAAAAATTAAAATCGATATGACGTTTGGTTTGGACAAGCAATATGACTGGTAGTCCATATATATGTACAAGCTGAACAGCATCTACATGGAAAGGTACCTGTACGTTTTGAAGTAATAACATTACTTAGTGTTTTATAATTCTTATAGCAAAGCTGGTATTTAAGTGATCTGTCATTCCTAAACGCAAACTTGCGTCTAGGGCCTCTACTATCTGGGTAATCTTTTCATTGGCTAGCAACACCGGCTAATATTTGTTAATAATACAGATGTCTGTTGTACCACTAGAATAAGTAAAAACTAATCATAAGTTATCCTGACATTGTCTAGCAGGACCAACATTTGAACTGACGACGTGCACCAAAATGAGGTTTAGCAACAGTATCTCTGTGACAACACAGTCACTCATCCTCTATCGTCAGACATAGAATAGCCTCTAGAAACTAGCTATTTTTCACCTGCAGCAACAGCTTGTTTAGTTAATAAATCATTACTGTGTAGATGCATCTCTTTCAACAACCGCCCCTTGACAATATTCATAGGGACATGTCTTGGATGTATACTTGATTATGCAATACGTTATTCCTTTTACATTGTTTCCTAAATATCTTACTTTCAAAATCTTGTCCATCCTTATTGATAGTGACATCTAGGAAATGAATAGAAGAAAAGGAATAAGTGCACTTGAATTCCAAATAGGATGTCGTGCTGTGCAAATACTTAAAAAAACTTATCAAAACTATCTGTCACAGTGGACATCTGGAGTTTGAAAATTAGTTGTGAAGTTACACTTTTTTTCATCGGAACTCTGTTCCTTTTCAGCACTATTCCTCAAGTTTTGCAGAACCAGCAACACTACTTCCAATTTTATCAGTAATTTAGCTGCAGGAAATAATAGAACAATTCCTCTTAAATCAGAGTAAAATGTTTCTATTCTCGATTTTTCCAGGTCTCAAAGGAAAGGGATGTGGAGACTTAACTGATCTGTCAAGTCTAAATACTCAATACTGCCAAAAGTCAGAGTGCTGACTGCATTGAGCCTTCTGCCCTGCATTCTGTCAAATGCCTTTTTGGATGCTGTACACCTCAAGGATGTTTATTGCCATATTCTAATTCATCCTCGTCAGAAGAAATTTCTAAGGCTCTCTGCCTTTAGATTGCATATTCAGTTTACTGTTTTGCCTTTCCACTGCTTCAAGAGTTTTTACAAAATGCATAGTCCCAACAGTAGCATTCTGCAGGCTCCAGCTTGCCCACATTTACTTTTAACTGGATGATTTTCTAATCCAAGCCACTTCTCATGACAGAGTCCTCAGGATTTACAGTTCACAATCACTCTATTTCAGAATCTGAGATTCACTTTCTTTCAGTAAGTCAAACCTTCTTCCTTCCCATTCTCAAGTGTTCATAGATTCCCACTTAGAATCTTCTCTGATGGCAGGTTTTATTCCTTTAGACAAGATTATAGTCTTAAGGCAAGTTTGTCAGGGACTGAAAGCAATCTTTAACCTTTGCAAGAGAGATTCTGAGAGCCCTTGGGCAAAAATGGCATCCATCATTCAGATGATTGCTTTTGCCTGACTACACAAGGAAAATCCAGTAGTACCAAAAGTCCATATGGCTTCAACACTGTCATTCCCCATTTCTCTCTTGCCATTCATGAAGAAAGAAGTAATTGTTGGACAGTCAAGTAAACCCAGAGCCAGGAATTCCATTTCATATTCCTCCTCCTCTTCAGAATGTCTCGGGAGATGCATCAGGCAGCCTGTGGGGCTTGGAGAGAAAGTATAGGTTGCATTATTGGATATCTGTAGGCAACTACAATTTAATTTAGTCTGTCAAACATGTAGCACAAGGCTAACAAATTTGTGTCCTTTGCACAAAAGCTAGGGAAGAATGTGTTGAAGATAACTCTGTCCAGGTGGTATTGGTTTCTTCAGTCAAGAGACCATTACAAGCCAAACCCAAAGCCCATTCCACAAGATCACTGGCAGCATCCTCAGCCTTCTTTATGAACTTATCAGTGGATATCTGTGCTGCTGCAGCATCGATTTTGTTGCATACCTTTACTAAAAAGTATAAACTAGGTATCCCATCCAGATAGAGCTTCTTTTGGAGTTATCATTCTGAGAGGCATTTTGTCATGAGAACACCTATGTTGTCTGCTGGAGATTCAGCCCAACTTAAGTGTACGGACTAGATTAACAGATATCCAAAAGTTATATACTTTATACAGTAACAGTAGATGTTCTGCGTGAATCACCATTGTAGTAGCCTATGCTGTGTGCCTTTACCACCGCCTACTGGTCAGCTTGCCTGCCAGGGGCACGCCAGGCACTCCATATTAAAAGGCAAGTAGAACACTAAAAGCTTCAGAGCTTTTTTGCAGCCAAAATAAGCACTTCTTTAGTGCTCCCTTTGTTTCATGTCATTTGGCTATTGTCAAGCTGAACCATTATGTCTCTGTTGGGGGAAAGTCTTTTATTTAATTGATGTTTTATAGCAAGAAAACTGTAACCGAGAGGGAGACTCTATTTACATAACTTTATGGTAGTGCTTGTTTAAATTTTATGAGGAAAAAGTTTAGTGTCTGACTAAAAAGCCATTCCAAAATTTAGTGTGTTCGGGAAGGGACATGTTGCTTGTGAGGGACTTAGTAGTATACTTAACCTTAGAACCACTAGATCTGAAGTAGTTAACTTCATTTTATCTGCAACCTGTGGGTATTCGGATCCATATCGGATCCGAGCCAGCAACTTTTTTTCTAGCATCTGCTCCAAGCTCCTCCCCTACCCATAATGCACTACAATATCCTACCTTCCCTCAGATCTCATTTGCTGCGCCATAGTGAGCATCGTGGTCTCCTTCACTCTGAGCTCAGGGGATAGTAAGTTTAAAAATTCTTTGTCTTTAGTGTGTCTGTGTTAGTAGTTTCCCTTCCTCCCCCACTAGTATATCGCTTGTTCGTCTGTTAGTTAAAAAAAAAAAAAAAAAAATTTTTGTCATAAGACTCTGTAGAGTAGTTGTTAGGTTTGCCCTTCCCCTACATGTGTTTTTGTGTGTGGTGATCTTTGTAGGGAGTGGTGTTTGGTTCAGGACCATGGCTGATCAGACAAAATCAGTGTTTAAAAAATGCACAGTGTGGCCATAAGCTCTCACTGGCTGATGGTCACACTGTGTGTAATTTGTTTGGGAGTGTCCCATTTGTTGACTCAATGTGCAATCTGTACTGGGTTCAACCCTAGAGCCCTCCTGGATTGGAAGGCTAAATTGTTAGCCAAAGGCCTTCCCCCAGCATCTATGCTGGAGTCTGCCACTGTCTCGGTACCCGTTACTCCCACTCAACCTCCCACCCAGACAGGGACTCAAACTCCCGTTTCTTCTGGTGCTGGGTCAGACAAGGAAAAAGTTGCAGTGAGTGTAGCAGACAAAGAAAGAACAGAGGTGCAAGGAGGACAGGGACAAGAAAAGGGATGGACCTCGCAAGAGATCCCCGGACAGGGAGCTCTTCCTTAGTCCCCCTACTAAGTCCTTGAGGCCAGTTTTTCCATGGCTCCGGTCTCCTCGTTTTTCACCTGAGCTGCTGGATCCTTTGGATCCGAGGCCTTCCTCGCCTTTACAGCGCAGACCAGCCAGATCCGAGTCAGCTTCTTCGTGATCGAGACTGAGCTTTATCAGATTTAGACATGGACAGGATGATGCGGACATTCATTCAGACCCAAATACAGATGGGAGTCTTGCCAGGCCCCTTTCCCTCTGGAGGGGGGACCTCCATGCCTTTTTTCCATCCCATCTCTCCTTCCCCGATCCGTACGTCTACTTCGGGGTTCTTAGATCCAAAATGTGTTGGAGCTGGTAGCTCAGATCCGATGGTTCACCCAACCTTGTCTCTGGCTCTTACCTTGAGCTCCTCAGATCTGACTAGTTCGGAGCCGAGTGACTCTCGGCGCCGCGGACAGGGAGTTGAACCCAAGGGAATGGATTTTTCGGCTCAGACCCATTTCCTCGGACCTCAGGCTACCTTTGCTTCGGCTCCAGTCCCTGCTTTGGATGCGGGGGGAGGGCTTCTTCCTTGCTGGGTGCCAAGGAGGTACACTCTCCTTCGGCCTTCGAAGTGGTGGAGAGGGTTCTCTCCGAGGGATTGAGATCCCAACCCATCCCCTCGGATTCCACCCAGATCCCTCTGGATTTGGCGACTACTCCCTTCATCCTGTCTTGAGGACAGCCCGTGCCAGAGGAGCCCCAGGTTATTCCTCCTGAGGAATCCCCTGTGGCTCACAAGTCCTCTTCAGAGAGTCCCACTGAAGAGGGCCACCGTAAGCGCAAATGCAAAAGGAGGCACTTGGACTCTCCTGAGTCTCTCACTATGCACACTGACTTAGAGGAAGTAGACGGTTCCCCCAAGTCACCTCCCGACGACGTCTCCTTCGGAGACCTGGAGATCCTCTGCCAGAGGGGAGGTTGGTCAGCCCCAAAGCCTTCGGTGGATGAGTCCTTGTTCCTGGAGGCCTTTGGCATGGGCCCATCTACTTCCTGGGTGTCTCCGCCACCGGAGTCCTTGGTGGACCTGATCACCAAGTGGGCATTGAAGGAGCCTGACACTGTAGAGCCCATCCCCAAAAGCCCAGACAAGATTTTATCTCCTCCTACTGACAGACAACCTTGGTCAAAAGGAGCCCCAGTTGACGCTATGTTGGTCGCAGCGGCCACCAGGAAGGAACTAGCACAGGAGAGTTCCTCAGTCCACCCTCCAGACAAGGAGTCCAGGTCGGTGGATAGGCACTTTTTCATCAGCGAACTTTTCAATCCATGCACTGAACTATATTTGGCACGTGATCCGGCTTCAACGAGACCTTGTATCGGAATTCGCTGAGTCGCCCCCAGAGTCCTTATCGCCGCAGGACAAACAGCTGTTCTCTGAAAATGTTGACTCTGAAGTCAGTATCGAACCTGTCTATGTGGCTCCTTTCCCATACCACGGAAGGAGCAGCTAGGGCAGCCGGGACAGGCATAGCTATGAGGCGTCACACCTGGCTCAGGTTGTCAGTTCATGGACCCTTTCAAGGCGTCGTTTATTAATGCTCCCTACAACGGTTCTTCCCTTTTCGGGAAGACAGTACGTGACACACTTGTCCAGAGCGAAAAGGACGGGAAGACTTTGTCTCTTGTCGGGATCCACTTCTCTAGCCCTCAGCGGTCCTTCTCTAGGAATCAGAGGGCAAAAGAAGATGCGGTTCCGAAAATCTCAGTTTTCCCGGGATTCTCAGGACAACTATTCCCCCAGAGGCAGAGGGGGACAGGATCGACGCCGACCCAGAGGTAGAGGGGGTTCCAGGAATTTTGGGTCTAGGGAACCTTTTTCTGATAGACCCGCTCAGCAGCCCTGATGGGTTGCCCGGCTGTCCTACTCTGGAGGCAGTCGGGGGGGAGATTGTTCTTACACCCAGCGGCATGGGAGTCCATGACAGCAGATTGCTGGGTGTTGCATATTATATCCAGAGGTTACACTATCCCATTTGTTGTCCCTCCAAATGTTCCAAAACACCTCCCGGATGTTCCACCCACTCACAGGGAGGCCACAGCTCTAGAGGTTTCAAAGCTGCTTCTCAAACGAGCCATCGAACAGGTCCCCCCAGACCAGTCTGAATCAGGCGTTTACTCAAGTTTATTTTTAGTGCCAAAAAAGACGGGGGACCTCAGGCCCATTCTAGACCTGTCAACTTTGAACCTGTCTGTCGCCAAACAGAAGTTCCAGATGGTCACCCTATAGTCCATTCTACCTCATCTCCAAGAGTGCGACTGGATGTGCTCGTTAGACCTCCAGCATGCTTACTACCACATAAAGATCCACAGAAGCTCCAGGAGGTTTCTGCACTTCCGGCTGGGAGCCAGTCACTTTCACTTCAGAGCCCTACCCTTTGGTTTCACCATAGTCCCCAGGGTGTTCACCAAGCTAATGGCAGTTGTAGTGGCTCAACTGAAGCTTCAGGGTATTCAGGTATTTCCTTACCTGGACAACTGGCTCTTCGCTGCGCCCAACAAGCGTCTGGCCTGAGACTACTTTATTTGGTTGGCAGATCTATTAGGGATTACAGTCAGCAGTACAAGTTTTAGACTTCATCGGGGCACAGCAAGACACTTTGCAGATGAAAGTATTTTTAACTCCAGACAAGATCTTGCACCTCAGGTGCCACATAGCTCAATTAGCGAACTTCAAGTCTCCAAAGGCGAGCGAGGTTCTCCGGGCACTGGGCTCCATGACTGCTTCTGTATCTATTCTTCCTTGTGCGCGCCTTCATATGTGTATTCTTCAATGGACTCTGGCTGTTCAATGCTCTTGGCTAGACCTGCCCATGGAATTTCCGATCAGGATCAGTCACATCTGCAGGACATCCCTTCTTTGGTGGTTAAATTCACCGGAGGTTATAGAAGGATGCCCCTTCGTGTCGACAGTCCAAGCCACAGTGACCACGGACGCCTTCCAACTCGGGTGCGGTGGGGGGGGGCACTGTTTGGGAAGGACAGTCCAGGAACGTGGTCCCAGACAGAGACTAAGTTGCATATAAATGTTCTAGAGATGAGGGCAGGGTTTTAGCATTGGAAGCCCTTCACACTGTCCTCCCTCTCGGATTTATTGCAATTCAGTCAGATAACATGTCGGTTGTTTGGTATATCAACAAGCTGGGGGTAACCAGATCCTAACCCCCTGTGTCACGAGGCCATGAGAGTATGGAAGTGGGCGATTTCCACTGGTCGGTTTCTGATAGCAATGCACATCCCGGGGCGCTCCAACATTTTAGCGGACAGATTGAGTCGGACTATTCTGATGCCGTGCGAGTGGTCTTTGAAAAACAGTCAGCGGAGGATATATTCCTTGCATGGGGTCTGCCTTGCTGCAATCTCTCCGCATCTCCTTCCAACGCAAAGTGCAACAAGTTCTTCGCTCTGATTCCCTCACCAGGGGATGCCCCCAGAGATGCTTTAGTCCATGCTTGGCCCCCCGGCTTCTGTGTGCTTACCCACCATTGCCACTCATTCCGAAGTTTCTTCAGAAAGCTTGCCGACTGCGGTGTAGTTATTCTCATCGTCCCGTTCTGGCCTCGCCAGGTTTGGTTCCCATTCCTTTGGCCTTATCTCTTAGCTCCTCCGTGGGTTCTCGATCCCTGCTCAGATCTAATCTCCCATCCTTCGGGTGTTCGCCCACCCGACCTGGGCAGCCTCAAGCTGACTGTTTGGTTGCTCCATTTCTGCTTATGGACAGGACTCCCGGTCTTTCATCCCATATAAAATCCATACTGGTGGCTTCTCTTAAAGATTCCACTAGGAAACTTTATTGCAGTAAATGGAACCGTTTTTCCATTTGGGCCTCACAGAGAAATCTAGATCCCTTTACAGCCCCTGTTCCAGCGGTGTTGGATTTCTTGTCTGGTATTTTTCAGCAAGGAGCTAGCTCCTCCACAGTGAAAGTACAATTGGCAGCCATTTCTAATTTTCATGTTTGTGAAAACATCGCCTTAGCCTCTTATAGGCTGTGTAAGGCTTTTCTTAAAGGCACTTTTCTTTTGCGCCCTCCTGTCAAGGATTTAGTGCCCCTTTGGGACCTTACCTTTGTCCTACAGGCATTGGTGGCTCCCCCATTCGAACCTGCAGCATCGTTGGATTTAAAATTTTTATCCTGGAAGACTGCTTTCCTAGTTGCCATTACATCAGCTAGGAGGGTTTCTGAGTTTCAAGCTCTGTCTGCCTTGCCTCCTTATTTGGCCTTCCATAAGGGTAGGGTCTCTCTCCATACTAATTCTTCTTTCTTACCTAAAGTGGCATCTGAAGCAAACATAAACCAGTCCATTAATCTGCCTGTTTTCTTTCCTAATGTCCAAAACAAGGGTGAATACAAACTTCATTTGTTAAATGTTCATAGACAACTTTGCTTCTATCTTCATAGAACAAAATCATTCCGCAAGTCTGACCAGTTTCCTTTTCCAAATCCTTTTTGGGAAAAGCTATTTCTAAGGTTTCTTTGGCTAGATGGATCACTCTTTGCATTTTGCACGTCTGCAAAGCAAAAGGTTTATCTCCTCCTGGTATTGTGAAAGCTCATTCTACCAGGTCCATGGCGACTTCTGCTGCCTTTTGGTCTAGGGTTCCTTTGGACGACATTTGTGCAGCAGCAACCTGGGCCAATTCACATACCTTCATTTCCCTTTATAAATTAGACCCGATTTCTAGAGGTAGAACATCCTTTGGCTCTGCAGTGCTCAGGAATATCCTTCCATAAGAGCCTCCCAGGATTGGAGTAGTTGAGGACTCTGTCCCACAGGTTACAGATAAAATGAAGTTAACTACTTCGGATAAAGAAGTTCCTACTCACCATAGCGTTCCATCTGAGTAGTTATACTTCATTTTTCTGCAACCTTCCCTCCCTCCATCCCCCAGACCTTGTCATGTCCATATACATATTTGGTTCATTGGGCTGAGTTGCTAATGTATTTAGTTGCAGCAAAATCTATCTGAGGGAAGGTAGGAGATGGTAGTGCATTATGGGTAGGGGGAGAAGCTCGGAGCTTGGTGCAGATGCTAGGAAAAAAGTTGACCGCTCGGATCCAATATGGATCCAAATACCCACAGATTGCAGAAAAATGAAGTATCACTACTCAGATGAAATGTTATGGTGAGTACATAACTTATTTTTTTCAATCTTCGTTTCTACTGGCTGTTTTATTCTGCTCTGCCAACCTGCTGTCTGAACCTCTTTCTTGACTAAATTTTCCTCTCCCCACTTTTAAAATTTTGTTAAAAAAACTTCCAGACCTTTTATCACTTTCTTCACTTCCAACTTCCAAACATGCACAGGAATACTGGGAGTTGTAGATTACAGAGTTGAATAACTATAGATCACCTGTTATTTCTTCCTTAGATGTTGTTGAGCCTCATCTTCTTGTAATCATCATATAAAGTCTTCCATAAATATTCCCATTTCTTGCTTTCCACATTCCTCTGTGTAATAAAAATGTTCATACAATTTGTGAAATATCTATAATATCTTTAAAGGATCTCTGGTTATTTTTTCTTGTTATAGACTCTATTTTGGCAACAAACCCTCCTTTCTTTCTTTCTGCTGCCTAAGTGTTTGAACTAAAAGTTTTTGTACTTTGGAGTTGTCAAAAAATAGCCACTGAATAGTAGCCTAGATAAGTTTGTGTGTTATCCAAATACTTGCTTTATTTTCCCTTTAGCACCTTTGCAGTTGCTCTCTTGCTGTGTGAAGTTTACCTTATTCTGCAGTATATTGACCTTTGTCAAACCCTCTGAATAGTTTTTGTTAATATTTTTCCAGCTTTGTCCTATTTTTACCATGTTTTAAACTGTCATTTTCATTTTAATCCAGTTACCTGTCACTTCTGAAGAAATTTGTCTTCCATAGTAACTCTCAAATCATTTCTAGTACCCATTCTTTAAATTCTGTTCTCTCGTTCACTGGGTGTGTCTAACAGGTAAGTGTGTGTGCGTGTGTAATTTTTTTTACTTTATTACTGTGCAGATTTACCTTGGTTGTTACTGGTTCATGATCTGAAATGGTTATTGGATAGGTGTCAAAGCTTTCAGTAAAATACGCATGCTTCTGTGAAATACAGTTTTTGTGCAGTCTAGCCCAGTTACTGTACCTTGGGAAGTATGTAAATTGTCAGAGTTCCTGCTGCTGAATTCACATCTTCCATACCAAACATTTCCATATATTTCTTCAAAAATCTAATCAGTTCAACATTAGATCACTGTTGAAGTAGCTTAATATCCTTCCTATGATATGACTGCTGGCCAGCTTTCAAAGTTTCAGCCGACATTGCATCTGCCCTAACTGCCTGGGGTTCGAGCAGAGCCACATAAAGCAGTTTTGGTGTACAATTGGCAGCCGCTTTCTAATTTTCATGTTTGTGAAGACACATCATTTCAGCCTCTTCTAGGCTGTGTAAGGCTTTTCTTAAAGGCACTTTTCTTTTGCACCCTCCTGTCAAGGATTTAGTGCCTCCTGGGGACCTTACCTTTGTCCTACAGGCATTGGTGGCTCCCCCATTCGAACTTGCAGCATTGGTGGATTTTAAATTTTTATCCTGGAAGACAGCTTTCCTAGTCGCCATTACATCTGCTAGGAGGGTTTCTGAGCTTCAAGCTGTCTGTCGTGCCTTCTTATTTGGTCTTCCATAAGGATAGGGTCCCTCTCCATACTAATCCTTCTTTCTTACCTAAAGTGGCATCTGAAGCAAACATAAACCAGTCCATTAATCTGCCTGTTTTCTTTCCTAATTTCCAAAACAAGGGTGAATACAAACTTCATTTGTTAGATGTTCATAGACAACTTTGCTTCTATCTTCATAGAACAAAATTATTCTGCAAGTCTGACCAGTTCGTTTCCTTTTCCAAATCCTTTTTGGGAAAATCTATTTCTAAGGTTTCTTTGGCTAGATGGATCACTCTTTGCATTTCGCATGTCTGCAAAGCAAAAGGTTTATCTCCTCCTGGTATTGTTAAAGCTCACTCTACCAAGTCCATGGCGAATTCTGCTGCCTTTTGGTCTAGGGTTCCTTTGGATGACATTTGTGCAGCAGCAACCTGGGCCAATTCACATACCTTCATTTCCCATTATAATTTAGACCTGATTTCTAGAGGTAGAGCATCCTTTGGCTCTGCGGTGCTCAGGAATATCCTTCCATAAGGGCCTCCCAGGATTGGAGTAGATGGGGGCTCTGTCCCACAGGTTGCAGATAAAATGAAGTTAACTACTTCAGACAAAGAAGTTATGTACTCACCATAACGTTCCATCTGAGCAGTTATACTTAATTTTTCTGCAAGCTTCCCTCCCTCCATCCCCCGGACCTTGTCATGTCCATATACAGGTTTGGTTCATTGGGTTGAGTTGCTAATGTATTTAGTTGCAGCAAACTCTATCTGAGGGAAGGTAGGAGATGGTAGTGCATTATGGGTAGGGGGAGGAGCTCGGAGCTTGGAGCAAGTGCTAGAAAAAAAAGTTGCCGGCTCGGATCCGATATGGATCCGAATACCCACAGGTTGCAGAAAAATGAAGCATAACTACTCATATGGAACATTATGGTGAGTTATATAACTTCTTTTTATTAAAATCAAAGGTGTAAGCACTGAGATTGGTCACTCTGGGCTGCTTATCTCTAGCTCTTACTCTGCTCATGTTCATTCACTGATTACTGTCTTTATCTGAAACAGGGTTGTGATTTGACATTGCCGGGATAAAGAGCATAATCAGAACGTGGATTATCTTTTTTTCTCATTTTCCCCAACCAACAGCAGTTTTTGTTGGGCCCAAACACAATTAATGATGACTAAGCCCCCCCCTCCCCCGCAGCCATGGCTATTGTGGGTGATTTAAGCTGGCTACAGTGATAGTTCAGTGTTGAGAATGTCCACCAGCAGGATTAACTATGTCAAGGGCACTATGTCACTGGTGAAACAATTTTACTAAATTGTGAAGTCCGTTACTTGACGGAACACAGTTAGTATAACCACTGACATAACTGAATTTTACAGTAGTTGTAAGAGTTATTACCTATCTGGTTTATTAAGTACACAAGACTGCTGTACTAGCTTTTCTTGGTCTGACAAGTGTTAAATATCAAAGTAAGATATGCTGCGATTGTGGGCCCTCAACAACAGCAGGGTTCCTGCTGCCTAAAGCTTGGCTATACAAGTAAGCTGGCTGCACTGGGACAGCAGATACCACAGCAGCCTTTTTCAAGAATGTCTCGGCTCAGAAAACCAGGTGGCTTCCTCACTGATAATCTAACCTAATCTTCTCTAAACTTATTTATTCTGGGAGTAGAACCAGTAGTGCCAATGCAGTCTTTCCTGGCCCCTTCTGGTAAGGGCCTACAATGTTTCCTTACTTTTCAATCTGTTGTGAATTGTGCTGTATCAGTAAAGCAGTCTTTAAGATGAACACCATAAAGCTTTGAGAGCAAGTCAGTGTATCAGTAAATGTTCAAATACCGGGATCACTGCTGTAGTAAACACTTCCTGTATCAATAACCTGATATTCTCTCGTGAAAATCTCTGCATATAGATGTTTTTTCTCACTACTTTTTATTTTTGCATTTTGTCTTCCCCCAAACACTTTTGAGGGAAGATGTCTGATGGGCTATCCCTCGTCTATCCTCAAGTCCAAACCAACAGCCCACTTGCTAGTGACACCTCTCTGTTCACAAAAAATTAAAGGTATTGTGAATTGGTCTGTGCAATACCCCATGTACTGCTGACAGCATTGCTGTGCAGATTAAGAACATTCCTGCCTTGGACGTCTGGAGCATTGTAAGTTTAATCTGAAGGGGAGGGCAGACAGCTGTCTGCTGCTAATTTTAATCCAGTATGTATCATAATGTAACACAGATTCTTGTATGCTAACATCTACTGTTACAGTTGTTCTTACAAGTGTACTTTCCATTCATATCCCTTCTAAACTACATTTCAGCCTCTTTTTGAACACTGCAATTTCTAGCCTGTTAACAGCTCACACACATTGTGAGGTACATTGATTACTATGGTATGTTTTGTATGTTACACTTTAATAAGATGGTGTTCAGGCAAGTGAACAGTAATTTTTATTCATTTCTGATCAAAGTGACATGCACTTACTGACATTAGCCATCAAAGTACGGTATTCAAGGAGCTCAGGTTTGTGGTTTTTCTATGCCTTCTATCCATAATCCATCTTGAATGAGTTCAGATCTGTGTACAGCTACTGAGTTGTGCAAAGAACTGGAAAATATCTTCTTTAAGAAGTTTCACAATGGTGCATCATTGATGGCCTCTTTTAGCTCCATGCAGAAAAAAATATCTGAAAAATCCTTAGTTCAAATAAGGCAATATGTGTATCATCAGCCTTAGCGCTCCACTGATTCAGTATTAAGATGGTGCAGTTAAGGTGACGCACAATTTTAAGAGAAGTTAGTCTCCTTTTCCTTTGCATCCTTTCTACCATCCTAACTCTCGTTCCTTTTATGATTTCCTCCAGACTCTAGGACTGTACACATTACTCAAAATTCCTGTGCATTTGAATTAGTAAAGGGTAATTGTTTTAAATTTGATATTCATTCCTTTCCATCACACACAGTAACCATTAGGACGTCATCCTGTTTCAGCATGTTCATTCTCCCAACACCCTAGGACACCAAGAAAGGTAGGTAACAGGAGGCAATCATCCAGTGAAGAGTACCCTCCTATTGGCTGGAAGAAAAAAAAAGAGGAGGCACAGTGCATTCAATCTTGGGCCTTTAAGAATATGTAGCTCCTGTGTGTGTGTGTATACACACGTCTTGTCAGGCATGCACCTTCCCATCCTATCCCCTGTGTGCATGCCTGACCTTCCAACTTCCAGGATCTGCTGTGGAGATTTTTGCTTGATACCTCTCCTCAACATGTGCATTAACCACTCTGACGTGTCCTTTTTTTGATGCTCTGTACTAATGGATTTCTGGTTGCCTGGTTATTGTCCAGGTCGCAATCACTGTGCTTCAGAGCTAACAACCTTACAAAGGAAAATATATTCATCTGTAAAGTCCAGTCCCTTCTTAGCCTAACATTTTATTTGCCTTAGCCATGGCCTTCCAATGGAATGTGTTTATGCATGCACTCATGGCTAAAAACCAAACCATAGAATATCACACCACACAGTATTGTACCTAAACAAAGGCATAAAAGGGCCAGAGAGAACATACGGAAGAAAAATTTAGGGACACTTTAATGACCAAGGGGACTCTAGATGTCTATGGAAAGGCATACAAGCCAAAACTGACTACAAACCTGCATCTGCCAAGTGTGTTGACAGTACAGATTTCTTAAATGAAGTAAACATCATCTTCAGCAGGTTCGATACTGGCAACAAAATTATGGCAAATAGCACTTCCTCATCCTGACCGACAGGTAGTTTATGCCTCAGCACAGCTGATGTACTGAAAACTTTGAGACGAGTTAACCTAAGGAAAGCAGTTGGTCTGGATAACATTATGGGGAGGGTTAGGACCTGTGCTGTACAGCTGGCATCGGTACTCAGAAATTTTCAATAAATCACTGTGATTAGCCACCGTACGGAGATGCGTTAAGAACATGACTCATTCCCTTACCCAAGAAACCACAATCAGCAAATCTGAATGATCATCACCCAGGTGCTCTTACTTTGACAGTAATGAAATGCTTTGAGCGGCTGATCAAGGACCACATCTCGGCAAGCATACCTGCAGTACTAGATACATTGCAGCTTGACTACAGGTCAAACCACTGCATAGCAGATGCCATCTCATTAGCACTTCATGAAACCTTGACTCAGTTGGAAAATAAGGACTGTATGTCAGGATGTTGTTAATCAACTTCAGTTCCATTTTTAATACTGTCATCCCCCAGAACCACGTGATGAAATTAATCCAACTGGGCATCAACATCCCCTTGTGCTAATGCTGAACAGTATTTAGAGATGGACCACAATAGAACTGCCCTTTCTGACATAAAGAAATAGCTAATTTCCTAGCTGTCAAATTTAGTGCAAATTTTACTCCACCCACAGATATAGCTATGTCACAGTTTCGGACACCGCCTGTTAATTACTATGGTATAAGTCCTCTCAGCTGTCTCAAATCCCAAGAACATCTCATTCATGTGCCATTATAATATGCCCTGTCTGAACCCCTACTTAACCTATTTAGTCTAAGGTTCTCCATTGGTTACATTCCTGTTGTCAGGTGTTACATAAGGGAGGCCCAGCCGTGGAACCTGGTAAGTACAGACCCATTAGTCTCACTAGCTGTGTATGTAAAGCTGTAAAACATATCTCGGGTCTTAGCAATCTGGACATGGAATAGCTCTTAACCCTGTACCCTCATCAAAGGTCCTGCATCTTTTACCTTGTTAATTTCTGTGAAAGTGACCAAAGTAGTGGATAGCGATTATACAGCATATCTGGACCTGGCCAGGTCTGTGATACTACTACATGCAGACATTGATAGACTTGCAAGTCTAAATCCGTATGTTGTGCAGTGGATAGCCAACTGACTGTGTGACAAAACCTTTGTGGTTAGAGTTAAAAGTACCACTTCTGAAAGCAAAAATCTACTAGTGGTGTACCACAGGGTTCAGTGTCAGGCCGTGTCACGTTTTGGCATCTGTTTCTCAGACCTTCAGGTTAAAACTTTTGGCCTATGGTTATCTAAGTTTAGAGGTGACTGTAAATGGGGGGGGGGTTGCTTGATCTTCTACTGTCTCACAATGGCTCCATCACTGGTTAAGCCATGTTAACAGTTGGCAAAGATAATGGTCTCCAATTCGAATGTGAAAAAAAATGAAGTATAGCTGATTCTGGTAAACAAAACATTTTCACATACCATGTAGATGACACATCCATCCCCTTAGACAATGCTGTAAGGGATATAGGCACTTGACTCTTGTAAATAATTCCTTATTTTTTTACCTTTGTCTTCACAATAGTTCAGAAACCCTTTTATCTGTCTCTTCTAATTTCCTATGGCATCGCCTCTATATTGATGTAAGTCTTTAATTCTCCTTTACTAATATCTCATCAGACTCATTGTTAAATGTAATGTACCTTGTGGCATCCGTTTGTCCAAACATTTCACTCAGCTTGAGAGATTCATAGCTAAGAATATCAGTAGCCTCAAAAGTCTTAATTTTCAAGACAGACTGGAATCCTTCTGTTTTCTCAGTCTCTTATAAACTCCTTGCGGATTTGTTATAACCTTTCAAGCAGTCAAAGATCTGACACTCTTTGTCTTGTTCCTTTGCAGAACAAGTGGTACCTCCAATACCCCAGTTAAAGGAACTAAACCTTCAGTTGATAAATAAGACACATAGAATACAAATCCATCTTGCTAAACTTATTCCCCATCTCTGGAACAAACTTCCACAACATGTCCATCAGAATAACATGCTTTCCACTTTCAAGGAAAACCTAGATAATTAGATGAGCAGCCTCTAATTATCCCTAGTCTGTCTTGTCTTGCCATGCCGTGCCTTCCTCCAATGGAACTTTTGAATGTGGGATATTGGCTAGGCTTGTAATAAGTCTGCAGACTTCTTGCCTAGTGCTTACCTATAAACATGTCATAGCACACAATATTGATCTTATAAAGCAGACAGCCCTCCATGTGTTGACTTTAAAAAGAAGCAACAGTTTAGTTTTTGCAAGTAGAGAAGTCCCCTTGCATCTCCATTATAGCAGACTGCATCTGTTCTCACACATCTGCTGTTTTGCAGATACTGTCAAGGGATGATGAAAAGAAAATTGTGTTTGCAGTCTGAGAATTAGTGTAGCCATGATATGCAACTGTATTTGCTTTGACTGAGCACGACAGTTTAGTAAAGTTTCTACTTTGAATGGATTCATAGCTGTGTTTCAGATTAAACTGGTGTAAACCAGACACCCAAATCTTCTCATTTTCTTTTCTGTACAGTCCCAGCTGTTAGTTTAGCCGTTGAGCTGTGTCCGTCAAAGCTAGTCCTCCTAAACCTGTATTGCATACAGGTTGCTCTTAAAGTGCCAGTCTATGTTGCCTAAAAGGCCTCTTATATATGTAACACTGCATCTCCTTTTGAGTCACCATTAAGTAATTTTCCAATCATTATTATGGGACTGTTGTGGCATAAGTCAGATGCCCATACAACACAGTTTTCCATACATTTCGTCTTACTTCATCAGCCTGTGAAATCTCTCATCTATGCTTCGTTACAAGCAACCTTTCATTTGTCTACTCTGTTCCACAGATGCATAGTTCACTGATCAATAAATTACTACAACTAGGTATTGCTGTACTCTTGATAAGATGGGTAGCTGCATGTCTTACAAATAGGACATGGCAAGTATACAGCAACTGGGCAAACAAAATCCTTGGTTACAGTCAGGGTGTCCCACAGGGCTCTGTCCTAGGCCCTTACTTGTTTAGATGGTATCTTTCAGACTTAACTTTTTCATCTGAGGTGTTCTACAGTCTGTATGCAGACAACCCAAAATTGGGTGAACTTGATTACATGTCTTGCAGATAAGGCATGTCTGGAAAATAACTTGACTAACTTGACCATTTGGGCACAGGAGAGTAATATGCAGATAAATGCATCAAAAATTAAGCATATGAGATTTGGTAGGCATAAATTGAAAAGTGAATATTTAATACAGCACACAGTGATTGAAACTGTAGACTCATTTAAGGACCTGGGTATATGGGTAGACTCAGCTATAAGTTTTTCTAATCATATAAACCAATTGATTAATGATAGTTATACAACTGTAGGTTGCATAAAAAAAATGTATAAAGTCTAGGAAATCAAAAATAATAAAGTCCTTGTTTGTTAGTTACATTACAGCCAAACTCGAGTATGGAGTAACAATATGGAAACCCTATAAGAAAACAAGCATGAGTAAACTGGAAAGAGTACAATGGAAATATACCAAGGGTATCCATGGATGTGAAAATGTAAGATGTTAAGTTGTCAATCTCGCCTTCATTCTTGCTGGATGGGTTCGGAGCCGATCCTCGGCTCCGACTCGGCACTTGCTTTAGCTTGAGAACCTTTACCAGCTCTCGAGGCAACCCTATATCCCATGATGCAAGGCGAACTACCTCAGATCTCGTTTGCTGCTAGCTTAAAAGAGGTCTCCTTTATATATGCCAGCTAGAGGTAAGAATTTTTCTTGTCAAAAAGAGAAAAGCTTAGTTGTGGGTTTATTTCCCTTGGTATTCATTTTATAGTCTGTAGTAGTGTTACAGCCCACCCTATTCCCTTTGTGTTTCAAAAACTTTTATTACACCTTTAGTGTAAAAAGTTTAGTTAGGCCTCAGAAAACCCATTGGTTAATCCCTTCCTGTGTAATTTGTGCTGTGTTAGGGGATTAATTTTGGTGTGTTTGTTGGGGTTTGTGTGGTGACTTCCTCCTAGGATTATGTCTGCGGAGAGGAAGGCAAGGTCTCAGGTTTTCAAGAAGTGTGACCTCGGCGTGCATGTCAGAAAATGTTCCTGCACAGACCTGTCGCCACTTCAGTGTTTTGAAGCCACTGCCCGGGGCCTTGCACCTGCAGTGTGACTCCTGTGCTTTGTGTCACCTCTTTTTAGCCAGATAGTCCTGCAGGACCCACCGGGAGGAATAAGCTTGGTCCTTCTGTGGGTTTACCTTAAGCCAGAAGGTGTCTCCCTCTAAAGTAGGGTCTGGGAAACCTTCTAAGCCACCGCTGGCTCAGGCTTCAGTATCCAAGCCTCCTCCGTGGCCCGGCTCAATGTCGGGAGGCCGAGATCGGCTCCGGCTGGAACCGATCTATCTTATCTGTAGTGCAGGTCTCGGCAATCGGCCGGTTCTGGTCTAATTCCGTTCACCTGTCTACTGTGGCCTGAGTGTCGGCCAAGGCTGGAGCCGACACCTTATCCAGCATTGCTGAGCCGAGAAACCTCTCGGCCTCCATCTGGAATTCAGGGACTGCCCCATGACTTTGTCCTCGAAAAGCATTATCTCGCTGTGTCCCCTTCAAGGTAGAGTATCCACTTGGCTCCGGGTCTCCTCTTTGTCGTGGAGCGAGCCATCGGAGCCGTATCTTTCCAGATCTTCCAGGCTGTCTGACCACCGACTTAGAGAGGGTGGTAAGCAGGCTGTTGTTGGTGCCGAGGCACTGGGCCCAAATGCTCCATAGCCCCGCTCTCAGCAGACTTCAAGCATGCCTCACCCTCTGAACTTCCTCCTCCGACCCATCACCAGGAGTTCGAGCCGGAGCTCGACAGCTTATCAGACAGCCCGCCCGGAGCCGATACATCCTTCTGCTCCTCGCTGCCCTCGGCCCCGATCTTCCCTCCCTTGGAGGCCTCTTCCTTGAGGGATCCGGTCGCCTGGTTTCCTGGTCAGTTTGAGGGGCTAGTGGCATCGGACCCTTGTCCCCGACCCCACTCCTCCTCGGCTCGGGTTTTGGTGCCAGGCCTCGGCGCCGACATCGGCCTCGAGCCTTCCTCCTCCAGTGGAGCCGGAATTCCTGTGGTCCTCGGGAGCGGGATATTCAAGCCTCCCGGGAGAGGGAGCTCTTTGAGGTGATGAGAAAGTTTCCTGCCTCTGAGCCAGGCCTCAACCGGTCCATCCCTCTAGCTCCTCCCCTCAGTGCCTGTAGACGCCTCTGCCAGCCTCTTGCCTCTCAGGCCCAGGATCCATCTCCCCAGGTTTCCACTGGAATTCTCTCCCAAGTTTCTCCTGATCCAGCAGGTGAACCCCCCGGAAGAGGATTTTGTAAGAGGAAACACAACAGAGACCTCTCGAGTTTATTATTATCAGATACTGACTTAGGAGTCAGAAGGGTTCCCACGGTCCCCCTCTGAGGATCTCTCTGTCACTGATATCCTAGAGATCCTAAGACAAAGGGGTGACTGGCAGTCCGTTAACCCTACTGATGATGAGTTGGTACTTCTGAAAGCCTTTGGGTCTCAACCCCCCACCTCCTGGGTGACTCCACCCTTGGATGAATTAATGGAATTAGTTGCTCAAAGGGCGTGGGAGTCTCCTGATACTGTGGAACCTGTCCCTCTGAGGCCAAACAAGTTTATTACCTCTCTGCAGGACAAAATGTTTCTTACAAAGGAGTGCCGGTTGATGCCATGGTGGTGGCGGCAGCCACCAAGAAAGAGATGTCTGAAACCTCTTCTACTGTCCATCCTTCTAATAGAGATTCCAGGATTATGGACAGGTATGGGAAACTCATTTTTAGTTCAGCGACTTTTGCTATGCGATCTCATAACTATTTGACACACTTTACCAGACTTCAGAGAGATCTCCTTAAAGAGCTTGGACATAGTCTACAGAGTACTGCAGCTAAGGGTGTTCCTGACAAGGTGACATCCCAGCTCAATACCCTTAACTCTATATTCAACTTGTCCATGCATCTCATTTCATATGCAGCCAATGGTACAAGCCAGGCAACGGGTTCAGGAATAGCTCTTCAGAGACATTCCTGGATGTGCTTATGCTCCTTTGCGGAAGCCTTCAAGTCATCCTTTATTAATACCCTGTTTGATGGCTTGTCCCTTTTCGGGCCTAAAGTCAAGGAGACCCTCACCAGATGTGTACAAGATGGAAAGACTCCATCTGCCGTAGGAGTCCAGTTTTCCACCCCTACTAGTCCTTACCCCAAAAGGCAGAACGGAGAAAAAATGGGGTTCTGCACGTCCCAAGGAGCCTTTCTGAACACACCACTGAACCCTCCTCCAGGGACAGAGGAGGGGGCAGTAATGCCCAGGTGACAGAGGAGGTCCACAAAACCAGGGCTGCAGGGATCAGTTCTTTGGGAAGCCCTACGAGTGCTCCTGACAGGAGGCCCGCCTGCCCTGCTCTGGAAGCAGTTGGTGGTCACTTGTCTTTGTATCCAGATGCTTGGCTAAAAATTACAAAAGGCTCTTGGGTACAAACCATTATATCCAGAGGATATTTCATTCCTTTCACAGAACCACCCTCCGCACAAAAGAAAATCCCAGTCGTTCTACCTAGTTTCAGGGATCAAGCAACCATAGAAATTCAAAGGTTGCTAGAAAAGTGAGTCATCCAACCAATCCAAGCAGACCAGATAGGATCCGGAACGTACTCGAAATTCTTTTTAGCTCCAGAGAAAACAGGGGACTGGAGGCCCATCTTGGACCTCGGCAAACTCAACACTTTTTTGTAAAGAAAGAGAAGTTCTGGATGGTTACGCTTCAGTTGATACTTCGTTTCTAGGAACAGACGACTGGATGTGCTCTATAGATCTCAAGGATGCGTACTTTCATATCAAAATGGTCAGACCATCCAGAGATTACCTGCATTTCCAACTGGGAAGCCAGTCATCAGTTCAGAGCACTGCCCTTTGGTCTCACAGCAGCCCTTATCAAAATGCTTGGCAGTGGTTACGGCTCATCTGAGACGTCTAGGATTCTGAGTGTTTCCGTACCTGGATGACTGGCTCCTCGCCGCCATCACCAGGCATCAACTAGTTTAATCCAGGAACCTCACTATAAAACTGTGTTCCCAGTTAGGAGTTGCTATAAATTTCGACAAGTCTGCATTGTCGCCATTACAGCGTATTTCCTTTATAGGAGCAGATTTAGACACCACCACCGCTGTGGTAAAACTGCCTTTGGAAAGAACAGTCACTCTTCGGCAACAGGCATCAGACATTATGGCACAAAACAAAGTACCAGCCTCTCAAGTTTTAAAACTGCTAGGTGCTATGGCAGAAACTCTCATAGCAGTTCCTCTAGGGCGCATGCACATGAGAATACTTCAATGGTTACTTTTCACCCAGTGGTCTTAGCAACAACTTCCAATGTCATTCTTGATGCTCATTACAGATTCATGCAAAAAGGATCTACAATGGTGATTGACCAGCCACCATGTTACAGTAGGTCGCCCATTTGTTCTTCCCCTGCCAGCAGCCGCGGTGACCACGGATGCTTCTCTGATAGGATGGAGGGGGGGGGGGTCCTTTTCAGGGAAGACTAGCCCAAGGCACCTGGTAAGAGACAGAGTCACAATTGCACATCAGTTTTCTGGAGATGAGAGCAATACTTTTGGCGTTGCAGTACTTCCAGGACTCTCTCCCTCTGGGAATGATTGTGATTCAGACCGACAAAATGTCAATCGTCTGGTACATCAACAAACAAGGGGGAACAAAGTCTTATCCCCTATGTCAAGAGGCCCTAAGAGTCTGGCAGTGGGTTGTATCCACTGGGCGCTGATAGCGACGCATATCCCGGGGAAATCCAACATGATTGCAGACAAACTAAGCAGAGCTATTCTGATACCGCACGAGTGATCCCTCAAGAATGAGGTAGGGGAAAGGATTTTCTGCAGATGGGGCAAGCCTTGCTGCGACCTGTTTGCATCTCCCACGAATGCCAAATGCAGAAGCTACTTTGCCCTGAATCCCCCACCAGGGGAAAACCCAAGGGACTTTCTCATCTAAGTTTGGCCCCTGGGTCGACTTTATGCATTTCCACCTATTCCCCTAATTCCAAAATTTCTGCAGAAAACCAAAGCCTTGGGAAGGACTGTAATTCTGATAGCTCATTAATGGCCTCGACAGATTTGGTTCTCTTTCTTTCGACTCTACCAGTTGGAGGAACCTTGGATTTTGGACCCAGTTCCAGATCTGCTGACACATTCATCAGGGTCTCTCTATCCTTCACTTCACTCTGTCAAATTGACAGCTTGGCTGCTCTGATTTCCAACATAGCTAGGTCCCACAACCTTTCCCGCGTAACCACAGCATATCCTTGTATCATCTCACAAGGCCTCAACCAGAAAGTTGTATGTCAGGAAGTGGAAGAGATTCGCTTTGTGGGCTTCTCAAAATAATATTGATCCATATATTGCCCCAATTGCTAGCATATTAGAGTTTTTGACTAAACTTTTTAATGAAGGTGCTGCGACAGCTAGCATATGTGTTCAATTGGCTGCAGTTTTTAATTTTCACCTCTGATCGGAAGGCTCAAATCTTATGTCTCATGGGTTATGTAGAGCCTTCTTAAAAGGAACCATACATCTTAGACCACCAGTTAGACAACCTTTCACTCCCTGGAACCTAAATTTTGTTCTGTCTAGTATTATTCTTCCTCCACTTGAGCCGGCATCTTCTTGCCAACTAAAATTCCTGTCTTGGAAAACCATTTTCTTGGTGGCTATTACACCAGCGCACAGGGTGTCTGAACTACAGGCTTTATGTATTAAACCCCCATACTTGATTTTTCACCCTGACAGAATGTTGCTCCAGACTAATCCATCCTTCCTTACAAAGGTATGTTCAGAGGCAAATTTAAATCAAACAATTGAACTTCCAACTTCCTTCAGTAACCACCAACAAGTTGGAGTATATGTTGCATAAACTTGATGTACACAGACAACTCAGATTCTATTTAGATAGAACCAAAGAATTTAGAAAATCAGAACAACTTTTTGTCTCTCATTCAGATACCAAGATAGGTCAACCTGTGTCTAAAGTCACTCTTTCCAAATGGTTAACAGATTTTATAAAATTCCGTGAATCAACCGTTAGAACATAAAGTGAAGGCGGACTCCACAAGGGCTGTTTTCTACTTTTTCAGATTACATGGCTAGACTGCTGTTAAGACGCAGTGTGTGCAGCTGCCACTTGGTCAAATCACATACCTTCATTTCGCATTACAAAGTAGATAAGGCCTCCAGGGACAGGGCTTCCTTTGGTTTCACTGTCCTCGGGAATATACTCCCGTGAGCTACCCAGGATAAATAGTGCTTGGGACGCTACCCATTTGTAAGAATGAATGGCGAGATTGAACAACTTCACATAAAGAAGTTATGTACTTGCCATAACGTTCCATGTGAGTTGTTCATCTTGCCTTCATTCTTACATTCTCCCCGGCATACCCCCTCCAGGCTTCTAGAAGAACGTGTAATAGATTTGAGGTCTAGTGGGTCTTTGTCTAGGGTTTCTTACTCTGGCTGGAGTTACACTCATGTTACTTAAGTTGTATATATTGGGATCAGCAAACTGGATCTGAGGTGAGGCAGAGAGCATCATGGGATAGAAACTTGGCCTTGAGCTTGTGAAAGTGGCCGACTCGGAGCCGAGCGATCGGCTCAGAATCCATTTGTAAGAATGAAGGCAAGAGGAACAACTCACATAGAACGTTATGGTGAGTACATAACATTTTTTTTGGTATACTGGTAAGCTAGAAGGGCGTTAATGCCCGTGCTTGAAATATTTGTATGTATGCATGTAAACCAAAGCAGTTTCTTTCAACCAGCATTTCTAGTCTAGAATACTTTTCTTTCAACTGTCTAGTTCAAAGTGAAAAACCTTAGTTAAAGAATGCAAATCACATTTTACTTTTATTTTCTTGAAGACTTGCAGCTCACTTTTACGTCAACTATTTATTTTTTTTTTTTTGGTCTAATAGTATAGTCTTGGTTGGATGTCCTTCAAGGATGCATCTGCAGTCCTAACATATGGGTTGTCCTGCCTCAGGCAGCCCTTCGGTCGGCCGGATTCCAAAGTCTGGGTCTGGCCTCGGCTGATGTCGCACTTCACCCGACGTCATAGCTGCAGTGAATTGGGTATAAAGGCATCAGCCGACGCCATTTTCCTCAGTCTTTCTTGCCGCTGCGTTCAAGCAGAAGCTGTTCGCAAGTGCCGGTCGGTCAGATCCAGAGATTTCTACTACCGAAGACTTCTAAAGCTAAGTACCCCGTTGGGACTCTTTCTTGCCTCAGCCGATGTCAGAAAAAGTAAATAATTGTTTAACTTGTGGGAAACAAATACCTCATAAGGATTTCCACTCTACTGCCTTCCTTGCTTAGGCCCAGAGCACGATGTATCAGCTTGTCTAGCCTGTGCTTCCTTCAACCGACGGACACTTAGACGTCGGTCGGAGTTTGCGGAGGAGTTTTTTGGTCCCGCTTTTGCTTACAAAATGCCGTCGGAGACTCCGACTTCGCAATTAGCTAAAAAGCGTAAGGAAAAGGACCGACACTCGCGGTCCGCGGTTTCGGCCGAAACCACGGTTAAGCCTACCGCGAGTGTCTCTGTTTCGACTGAAACCGAGTCCTCTGTTCTTCCTTCGACCGAAAACATACCTCCGACAGCCGAGGCCTCACACGGCATGGCTGAATCTGCTACCGAAATTTCTCCTGCTGTAGCAGGCACCCAGGATTTATCAGATACTATTCCTTTAGACATATCTACTCCTGCACGTGGAGCTGCTAGGCCCCCTGCCTCTATGTCCATCAAGGCTTTTTCTAGGGCTAAAGCAGCTAAATCTTCGAAGGCCTTGCCTGCTAAAACCCCACACAGGCCTTCTTCTAGTTCCCAAATGCTTAGCCTGGCTGAATATTTCATTTCCTTGATCAGGGGATCCCAACCTCACCCAGACAGGGCCTCTCAACCCCCTCCAGAGAAAAGGCCTAGAGCAGAGCCCCCCGAACCAGTTTCGACTGACTACTCCTCGGATGAGTCAGAAATTTCAAATCCTCCAGAAGGCCCCTATTCTCTCCATATGAGGATTCTGATGCAGAAAACTCCATTCCTTCTGCCTCTCCTCCTGAGGAATTTTCCTTTGGGGAAACCTTACATGCTATGAGAGAGCATTTTCAATGGCAGGGCCAGGATTTTTCAGATTCAAGGAAAAGGCTTAGGACCTTTTTACATTTACCACAGCATAGGCCTTTAGCCATTCCTCCAGTACTAACAGTTGTGGATGATGCATTTAATGATGCCTGTACTGCTCCTGACTCTCTTCCCCCCGGCCCCTGACAAACCCGACAGATATTACAGGGTCCCGGACACACACTTTCACTTGTATAAGGCTCCTATTGCAGATCCTGAAACCATTTCTCAAGGCCCCAAAGCTGTAGCAGCTGCCTCTGCCAAAAAAAACCCTCCCCTCTGAAAGAATCTAGAGCATTAGAGAGATGGGGTAAAAAAGTTTATACTTCAGCTACTCTTTCAGCTAGGGCCTTCAACTGCCAATTCCACATGATCCAGTATCAGGAATTTTTGTTAGACCAGCTAAATAAAAAACTGTCCTCTCCTGAACCAATAGACCGTAAGTCCCTTCAGGATTTGGTACATAACTCTCAGCAGGTCAGTAATCATTCTTTAAAATGCGGCTATGATGCACTGGAGGCTTCCTTTAGGTCAGCCATGACTGGAACCGTGATCAGAAGGCATGCATGGTTAAAAGAGCAAACCTTACCAGACCATGTCAAGTCAAGGCTCCTAGATGCTCCCATGGAGAAACAAAGTTTGTTTGGCTCCCCTGCACAGCAAGTGCTAAAGAAGGTGGAAGAAAAAGCAAAATCTGTTCAAACAGTCAAGGATTTCTTACAGGTCCAACCTCCGAGGTTTAGTAGAAATTGGCCTGGTCCTTTCCAGACACCTCCAGAGCACAGAGAGGCTGAAATAGGCGCCCAAGAGGCAGAGGTCAATCTAGAGGGGCCTACAGGGGACGTAAGTGGCAGCCTAACAACCAGAGAAGTACTGCCACAGATCCAGCTACTACCACTTCAACGGGACAGACACAATGACTTGGCTCTGATACCGCCTACCAGGGAACAATTGGAAGCACCCTTAGGCAGAAAGCTAGCCTTATTTTCCGTAAACTGGCATTACATTACAGGAGACAAATGGATTTTACAGACAATAGACAAAGGCTACAGGTTTCACTTCCACACTCTACCAAAAAAGAGAGGAATGCCAAACCTTCCACCAAACCAAAGAACAAACGCTCTAGCACAAATCAACCACTTACTAAGAATGAGAGCTATAGAAAAGGTACCACCTATGGAACAAGGGCAAGGATTTTACTCCAGACTTTTCCTGGTACCAAGAAAAGAAAACCAATGGAGGCCTATTCTCGACCTGTCCACTCTGAACACATATCTCATTGTTCCAAAATTCAAAATGCTGACCCTACAGCAACTTCTTCCCATGCTGGGCAAGGAGTCTTGGCTGGTGACTCTAGATCTCAAGGAGGCATACCTGCACATCCCTATATGACCAGATTGCAGAAGATACCTCAGATTTCTTGCAGGATCAGAGCATTATCAATTCTCAGCATTGCCCTTTGGCTTATCTACTGCGCCCAGAGTATTCACGAAATGCCTGGCATCAGTAATTGCTCATTGCAGGCTTCAGGGAATTCAGATTTATCCATACCTGGACGACTGCCTGATACAAGCGGACAACAAGACCAAATTAACACAAGATTTGGAAAAAGTTATACAACTACTACAAGCCCTGGGATACACAGTCAACATGAAAAAGTCAAGACTGTTACCATCCCAGAGGATAACATTCTTGGGTGCAGAATTGGACACTTCAAATCAGATGGCTTTCCTCACAGCAGAAAAACAAAAGCATCTACCACTCTATTTCAGGGCATTGACAACACAGAACCAGCTTACAGCAAGGAAAGTCCTGCAAGCCCTGGGTTACATGGCATCCTGCATAATATTGGTTCCACATGCCAGGCTGCATATGAGGAAGTTGCAATGGTACCTAAGGAATATATGGTCTCAACACAAGCACAGCCTAGAAGTTCAGATTCCAATAATTCCATGCCTGAAGCAAGAATTCCTGTGGTGGGCTCAGGCCTGTCTGTTGAACAGAGGACTGCCTTCCACAAACCTCACCCAAGCCAGACTATCACCACGGACGCCTCGGACCTAGGCTGGGGGGCACACATGGTGGACAAGTGTATACAAGGCCTATGGACACAAGACCAGCTGAACCTGCACATAAATCAAAAGGAAATGCTGGCAGTCAAACAGGCAATCCAGACATTCAGACCGTTTCTTCAACAGGGTCATTTGCTGATAAGGACGGACAACACCACAGTCATGTGGTATATCAACAAACAAGGAGGCACGCATTCATATCCTCTATGCCGGATGGCAATGGACCTGTGGAATGTAGCCCTGAACCTCAGCATTCAGCTCCAGGCCATATTTGTGCCAGGAAAAGAAAATATACTAGCAGACACCTTAAGCAGAACTACCACGGATGCCCACGAATGGATGCTGCATCCAGACATCTTCAAATCCATTACAAAGAAATGGGGACTACCAGAAATAGACCTGTTCGCATCCCCACACAACCACCAATTGAGGAAATTCTGCACAAGGACATCCCACCCACTAGCTTGGAAGGTGGACTCCCTCTCCTTCAGTTGGGAAAACCTGACAGCATATGCATTCCCACCTCTTCCTTTGATGCACAAAGTGCTGCTGAAGATCAAAGAAGATCGACCAAGGATCATCCTGATAGCTCCAGACTGGCCGAGACAGCATTGGTACCCGCTGCTGAGGAGTATGGCTCGGTCACACGCATGGCCTCTTCCTCTAGTTCCTTTACTGCTAACACAGAACAACTTCAAGATCCTACATCCAAACTTGAAAACACTACAGCTGGCCGCCTGGAATATTATATAAAACAAAATAAACCAGATTTATCCTAGAGGGTTAAAGACATTATACTGGAGGCTCGCAGACCCTCCACAAGGAAGACTTACTCAGCCAAATGGAAAAGATACCTCATTTGGAGTACAGCAAAAGGAGAAAGTGTATCATTACCAAACATAGCTAACATCCTGGAATACTTAGCAGACCTTTCCCACAATGGCCTGTCTTACTCCTCCATTAAGATTCATGCATCAGCAATTTCAGCAAAATACAACATGGATCCTCCAGTCTTCTCTCATCCTCTACTCAGGCAGTTTCTGAGAGGAATTAAAAATGTAAAGCCTCCAAGGAAGCCACCTTTGCCTACATGGGACCTCAACTTTGTCCTGGAAAAGTTAACACTTCCCCCTTTCCAGCCAGCAGCAACAGCAGAGTTACAGTTCTTATCTTGGAAAACTGCATTCCTGCTTGCAATCGCTTCAGCAAGAAGGGTTTCTGAATTACAGGCATTAATGGCAGTACAGCCCTTCCTTATCTTCCACCAGGATAGAGTATCCTTGAGAACCAACCCTACTTTTATGCCGAAGGTGGTCTCCAGGGTATCATTGAACCAAGCAATACATCTACCAACATTCTTCCCCAACCCACAGAACAGAGGGGAAAGACTACTACATACCTTGGATGTGCACAGACAATTGCGCTACTATCTGGACAGAACCAAGAACAATAGAAAAACTGACCAGCTTCTGGTAGCATATGCAACAGGAATGGAAGGAAAAGCAATTTCAAAACAGACAATCTCAAAATGGATAGGAAATTGCATTAGATTTTGTTACTCTTTTCATGGAAAGACAACTCCAGAAAACATCAGGCCTCACTCCACAAGAGCTACAGCCACTACTACAGCTTTCTTACGAGGAGTGGCTACCAAAGACATTCTAGAGGCTGCTACTTGGAGCTCCGTGCATACATTTGCCAAGCATTATAATCTTCCTTTATACTCCAGATCCCGAGCAGGTTTTGCAACTGCTGTTTTGCAAGGGATCTTAACTACACCATAATCTTTTTAGTGCCTCCTCCCCCAGTTTGGCTATGGTATTCTACCCATATGTTAGGACTGCAGATGCATCCTTGAAGGACATAGTACAGTTTTGTACCTACCATAAATGTAGATGTCCGAGAGGTATGCATCTGCAGTCAGGATTACCCACCCTCCTTCCCCTCTGTGGTACTCCTAGGGTATTTGCCCATCTTGTAGCTAGCTGGGGGGAATCTATTATGGTGTATTTGTTGTATATATGTATATACATGTTATTTTTGTTTGCTCTCTACAGTTTGGAATCATTTGCATTTATCCAAATTTAGCCTTCCTAGAGGGCACCTGGCATCTGGGGCAAGAAACACTGAGGAAAATGGCGTCTGCTGATGCCTTTATACCCAATTCACTGCAGCTATGACGTCGGGTGAAGTGCGACATCAACCGAGGCCAGACCCAGACTTTGGAATCCGGCCGACCGAAGGGCTGCCCGAGGCAGGACAAACCCATATGTTAGGACTGCAGATGCATACCTCTCGGACATCTACATTTATGGTAGGTACAAAACTGTACTTTCTCTTGGTATTCCTTTTGCCTGGATTCCATTCCAGAAGCTCAGTCTGTTAAGTTAAAGAGACCAACTGCCTGGCTAGTTATTACTTTGCTGTGTAAGCACACATCCTATTGCTAATGAGTTTCCTGTGTCATATTAAAGTCTATATTTTTTATTCCTTTTCTTAATGGTTGCAGCCTGTCTTGAAGGTAAATAAACTGTAAATTGCCTAGGACATAATTGTTTTTTTGGGGGGGACGGGGTGCTAATTTTCTTAGAATGTGCAGAAGTACTATAAATGATGCATGGGGTTTACCACTGACTAACTTTACTGAAGTGCTTCCAGTTCAAATTTTGGCAATAGTTATCATAGGAGACGCATTTCACTCAGAGCAAGTATAAATCCTGTTTCTGTTTGGATAGGAGTTATTTTTATCTGGTTCTTGTGAGTTGGCTTTGGCAATGTTTATGATTACAAATGTAAGTTAATCTGTGAAGCTGAAGCTCTGCTGTTTAATTTTGTCCTCTATTAGACCTTCTCCAGGTGCCAGGAAGCGGCAGTCTGCTCAAAACAATGATGGTAAATCTCGCTTAAATGTTGCACCTAAAGGTCCTCATAGAGTATCTCCACGAAATACCAGCAATGAGAAAGTTAGATTGCCTAGAAGTCGTGATAAAAAAGATCCACAAAAGAAAGCCAAAGAAGAAAAGGTAATAATCCTAAACATAAACTATTGGTGTGCTCTTCATTACAAAGATGCATGCTGCTAGGTTTGATACTCATAATACTTGGTTAATACCTGCATCACACCCTTCTCTATTTTAGAACATTGAATGTTTATATTACCAATTATTTTCTGAAACTCTGTCCTAATTATTGACTCCCCCTGTGGACATGCTGTGGTAGATCCAGAGTGCAAAATACCTTAACTTTCCTAAGCATTTAATAGATGTGTAGGATCCAAGGAAAGGGAGGATGATATTAATTTGTGTAATCCCTTAATTCAAGTGATGTGCTTTCTAAGATCCAGAAATGCTTCCAGAATGTCAGAGATGACCATTGTTTTCTAATATTTCACTTCAGAGCTAAGGCTAGATCAATTGACTTCCAATGACCATCACCATATGGTACCCCTTTTCTAGACTAAAAAACTCCTCCAGAGTTGAGGACCAAAAAAGTCTTTGTTTAAGCAGAGATATGAGTTTTGCCACAACTAACACACACACACACACACACACACACACACACACACACACACACACACACACACACACACACACACACACACACACACAGTGCCACTATTGCCACTGTGTAAGAGTTGCTGATTGGTCTTTGACTTGCAAGTCTGCAGGCAGTATTGGAAATCATACTTTTCTCAACCTTTCAAGCCAAGGACCAGGACAGCTATTGCTGCTAATCATGCACCCATACAAGTCAAATGCCCATTTAAGTAACTGTGATAGTAGTAGTGGTTGCTTAAATTACATACACTGCTTGCAGGGGCCATTTGGCACCTTTTCTGTAGTGCCAATCATGCCCCCTGATAGCTTGCATCCAGGACAGGTATCATATTTTTCCCACCCCTATTATGGCGGTTTCACTTTTAAAATGATAAAAAATACAATTTCCAGAAAAAAAATACTTTTCCACCCTCTTAGTAGTTCAGGTTTTGTTATTTCAGGTTTTGTTAGTTCATATGTACAGTTAACATACTAACAAAATAATTGACTGACTAGTCACAAAATGAACCTGTAAGTGAAATGGTCTTCTCAATGGCTTTATCTTCTCTCTACTGAATTGTAACAGATTGCTTAGCCAATCCATAGCTTGCTGTTATGCATAAGTACTCCCATAAGTTGTCTAGACACAAAAAGTGTTGGTAATTTCTTCTCAGTAGTGCTGGTGAAAAAGTGCAAATATGAAGTGAGAGATGGGGCACTTTGTCTTTAAAGCTTTAAAAAAGATTCACTGGACACCAGTTAAATCTGTACAGGATGTTAAAAGCACATGCTTTAACACAGCAGCATGCTTTATTTTTTAAAGGTTTGGATGAGGAGATGCTTTGTAAGTACCTAGCAGCAAATACTGCTCCTGGTAGATCAGATGATTGCAGTGTACCCAGTCAAATAATATTTTATTTTGAATCATAGAATTGATATTCTTTATAAACAGCTTATCAATCTGAT
Source organism: Protopterus annectens (assembly GCF_019279795.1). Lineage (NCBI taxonomy): Eukaryota > Metazoa > Chordata > Ceratodontiformes > Protopteridae > Protopterus > Protopterus annectens. The sequence continues at coordinate 1,769,882,840 of NC_056725.1, forward strand.
TTGTGATATGGTGGTACATGTATGTGTAAAACAAGCTCTGGTACATTATTGTGGTAGTTATTTTGCTTGATCAGTCAATTCTGAGTTGTAACTAATAATGTAGGTTATTTTGGGGGGTGCAGGGGCAGTCTGTATGGAAGTATTTGAGCCTTTCATTCAAATAATCCACAAGAGTCATGAGTGATTGTCACTTTGGGTCATCAGGGATAGTGTGTCAGACATTGTTAGATGAAAAGTGATCATGACTGTTTTTGTAGGCATTTTGTGACTTTGCAGTAAAATAAAGGAATACTCTAATGGAATGGGCATGCTTTTCGGGGATATCTGTGTGGCAAGGATTGAAACTCTTTAATTTACCTGAGATTTCATTTGACACTCTTCAGGTTCGAAAGGGATTGCGATTTCTCAAGCTTGGAGTGAGTTTAGTGAGTGCATAAACTTGTATTTATTCTCCCTAACTTTTATTTCTTTATTGTTAATTATATCTCTTACTTCCTTACTAAACTTTCTACTACCTAGAATTAAGGTTCTTTTTTGGCTGGAAAACCTTCTCCCTTTCTCACCTCGCTTTGACGTATTTTCTAGTCATACCATCGCTGGTATTATACAGTTGGAATAAAAGGGAAATTTTGTGTTAAAGAAGGAATTTTTTTTTCCTTGTTTGCAGGTGCCATCGTTTGCTGCTTTACAGTATGGCTGATAAAGGTACTGGATTCAAACAGTGCACTTCCTGTGGGAATCTCTGATGCCCACAGAGAGTGTGTTTATTGTCTTAGCCCGGCACACTTGGACACCTCCTGCTCCATTTGTGCGGCCTTTAATGCCAGAGCCATTAGCAACAGGAGAAACAAGCATATCTTAAACAACCTCCTTCCAGCTTCTGCTCCTTCCACTGGTACTTCATCATTAGGGGACTCAAATCCCCTCTCATAAGTCAAAAGAGCCCAGGGAGCACTGCAAATGCTCCCCTGTGTGGTGTCTTAAGTCAGGACTTTCATCAGAGCCGCCTAAGAAGGTTTTGAAGAGAAAAGGAAGAAACAAGAGTGCAGCTCTAGTACTGGAAGAAAACAGTAGCTAATAACAGCAAAACAACCAATAAAATCCCCCACCGAACTCAAAACTTGTCGAAGAATGTTTAACACCAAAGGTAGGTTAAAAGCATCCACAGTTTAGCGCTTTCATCTGTAACACTAAGGCATCATCAGAACTGTGAATGTACTGCTTGTGGAAGCCATTTTAAAAGTTAAGTGCAGAAGGCACACCTCTTATGTAAACCAATCATGACTTGTAGCTGAAATCATTTTGAAGCAGAAAAATTAAAGGAACAACACAATAAAAAATAAGTCAAAACTTTTAAAACCCAAATCAAAACACACAAATACAAAGTAGGCAAAAAAAAAAACTAAACAAAAAATGTTTGATGAAACACCAAGTCATATTCTGCTGGCTCTCCTTTTTAGTTCACTGCTGATAGAAGTACTGGCATTTAAACTGGGAAAGTTGGTAGGATCTAGCTTAAGCTGCTGTGACATTTCCCAGTGAAGCAGTTTGTTCTGCCAGTCCCCTACATAAGGGGGATTTAGTATTTGCTCAAGAACTAGAAATGTAAACTTGTTGAATTTGTCACAAACAATGACATGCCTGGCCGGCTCACTTTTACTGTCCTTACGTTGAATACTGTAAATATGTTTGTAAATTTGCTTATTCAAAGCGTCCTTAGTTTTTCCCCATATATAGGAAGCATGACCAGATGCACATGCAGCCAGCTAAATAACTCTGAGAAAAGCAATTGTAAGCTTCACCATGCACAGAAGAATCATATCTACTTAAAAGGGTGCCATTGTAACAAATGTTTATGTAAGGGCACTGATGACAATGCCCACATTTCCTGGTAGATAAAAATCCCTTATGATGATCAATAGGTTTTTCAAGAAGGGCTTTTATATTAATTTATTTTTATAGATAAAAGATGGTGGTGCAGAAAAAAAAACTCTCTGATGCTTTCATCACATTGTAGCAGAAACTGGTTCTTCTGCAAAATCTTTTCAATGTCCTTGACATCCAAAATGAGTATGACAACTGCTAACTCACAGGAATTGTTTTAAGATGCACCTAGGGTTTTTACACCTGAACCTGGAAGTCTTACTTTAATTCAACAGCTCATCCAGGCACTTACACAATTTAATAACTGACACAATGTTTCTAGGATGAGCAGCCATTCTTCTCAGAGTGGAGCAATTCCAGTTAATGTAGGACATGAGTGATCCGACGTCGAATGCCTCTGCTGGTAAGCTTATAATTGATTTTTCTACTACTGCAAATGTACATTCTTGGTTGGATAAATGGAATTTGTTGAACCAGAAAGCATATATAGTCTACAGATGGTTATTACTTATCCTCGCAAGAACAAATTTCTGTGTTGGCCAAGGGTTTATACAAATTTAAATCACCACAGTTAGATAACCACTTTTTGGGTGAAAGTGGATGGAGATGTACCTAAAGGACTCCATATGTGGAGGTTTCCACAACGCGTAGAAGCAAATTCACTCTTTCACTATGAACTTTTGAAATGTTTTGATCATACAGGTCAACTTACCAAACTGCTCATTAAAGAAAAAGGCAGGCATTTGGTGAAACTTAGAATCAACTAGTTTTAGTAACTTCTTGTTTATCATTGTTGATTTAGACTTTTACAAGTTCAAGTCCCAGTTTAACAGCACCTTTCATGCTGTAGATAACAAACTTGTCCAAGGTAAAAACAGAAAGGACAAAAAATTACTTGACTCTTATTATCATAATAAGACCGTACACCCTGCTTCTCCAGGTACAACAGCACACAAAAACAATGTTGTTGAGACCTTTTATATTGACGGTCATGAGGAAAGAGCTCAACTGGATACCTCTTTAGAGGAAATACCTTTGAGAAGATCAGAGACTGGCCAACAAACAACAATCCAACTTTTGCCAGTCTGGGTACTCCCACCCCCACCCCACTCCCATTCCCAGGGGAGGGCAAAGAGGAAAAAGAACTGCAAGAGAGGGCATATAAATCGGAATCACCAATGGTAACTGATGATTTATTCACCCAGGAGCTCACTACTATGCCTTCAGGTACTGTAAATATTACTTTTTTGGTACAGTCTTACTGACATGGTGATAGGCTCTGATCACTATATGTTGTTTTTGACAGGGTTTAACTTCATCTATCCCCACCACTAGGGCCAGGGTGGATGACACCTTCCTCGACTTAAAAATGTTTGCCAGAAAGCTTAATTTTCAAGTACTGTTTGGGGAAGAAGTTAGTTGCAACACCCCTGACAAGTTTGAGGAAGAGTACAGCAAATCCCGCTTTACAGCTGTTATCAATGTTTTTTAGAAGCAATGTGAAAAAGCAATATGTACACTGTTGTGAAACAATACAAAGTATTTTTTAACCTTTCAGTTAAAGAAAAACAGTTTCTTCAACAATTTACTCACAATTATAATATTAGATGCATGAAACCAGATGAAGGTGGGAGCCTTGTTATTATGGACATTGCTGACTACTCTGGATGTATGTTAAATCTTCTGCATGATTGTGTGTACAGTGCTGTTTCCACAAATTAAATCAATATAGCCTACAGGGTCATTAAAGTGGCACTGGATGTGTTGTCATTCAATAAAATTCCACAAGGCTTATATGACTTCTTTAAAGTGGATTTTCCTATTATTCCAAAGATTTTTGGTACTCCCAAAATCCAGTCCAAGCCATCTGATCCCCCCTTATGTCCAATTGTGGCTTCCAGTGGATCACTTACAGAGCATCTGGCCAAGTTTATAGACCATAAATTGAAAAACATATTTGTTTCCTTCCTACACATAAGAGATTCATGGGACCTTCTGGATAAACTGAAGGGAATACCTGCAAAAGTTGAAAGGTTACTTGTGATGTACAAAGTTTGTTTATGGTAATACTCCATGACCTGGGTTTGGAGTGGTTCAGAGAGATTGTAAAGCGATATGGCTTACCTTCTGAAACAGATTATGAATTGGTTAGTGAGTTCATGGACTTTGTGTTAAACAACAACTTTCTGAACTTTGAGGGTTAATTTTGCAAGCAGACTCTTGGAGTGGCTATGGGGGCCACATGCACCCCAAATGCTGTCTTATTAAATGGGAATTAAAATCACTTTTTAAACTCAGTCTCTTTTCCAGATGTGCTGGCTACTTCAGATACCTCAATTTACTTATTTGGGAAGGAAGTGTCAGAACTTGAAGAATTCATACTACAGTTACAAGCCAGCACCTCCTTTTTAAAGTTCACATATTCCTTTGAGCATGGCCAGATTAATTATCTTGATATTGACATCAGAAAAGGAGTTAATGAAGAATTCACCACCAGCATTTACAGGAAGTCCACTTATTGTAACATATCTTTTTGTCACCAGTTGCCACCCTTTCCATCAGAAGAGGGGCAGTAGTAAAAAGTCAAATTATCAGAACCTCTCCATTGACCACTGATGACGTAATGTGTCTTGAACAATTTGACATTCTAAGATCCATGTTTTTGGACCGTGGCTACACCCCACCAATTCTGGATTCAGAAAGGAGATGTGGGCAGAGAGGAACACTAAATAGGCCCCCATCATCAAGAAAGGGCTGAATCAGCCCAAGAAAGACAGATTTTAATGGCCAAACTAATATGGTCTTGTATTACACTTTGGATGTCAAGGACATTGAAAAGATTTTTAAGAAGAACTGGTTCATGCTACAGTGTGATGAAAGCATCATTTTTTTTCAACACCACCATCTTTTACCTATAAAAATAAATCTAACGTAAAATCCTATTTATTTGCCAGGAAATGTGGGCATTGTCATCAGTGCCGTTACATAAACACTTGTTACAATGGCACCCTTTTAAGTAGATTTGATTCTTCTGTGCATGGTGAAGCTTACAATTGCTTTTCTCAGAGTTATTTAGCTGGCTACATGTGCAGCTGGTCATGCTGCCTATGTGGGGAAAAACTAAGGACGCTTTGAATAAGAGTATCTATCAACATATTTTTACAGTATTAAATGTAAGGACAGTAAATGTGTGCTAGCCATGCATTCCATTGTTAGTGACAAATTCATCAAATTTGCATTTCTAGTACTTGAGCAAATACTAAATTCCCCTTATGAAGTGGACTGGCAGAACAAGCTGCTTCACCAGGAAATGTCATGGCAGCTTAGGCTGGATGCTACCAACTTTCCTGGTATAAATGACAGTATTTCTATGAGTAGTGAACTAAAAGGAGAGCCAGTAGAATATGATTTTTCTTCATCAAACAATTTTTAGTTATTTTTTGCCTAGTTTGCATTCATGTGTTTTGCCTCAGGTTTTAAGTTTTACCTTATTTTTAGTGTGGCTTTATTTTTTTCTGTTTCACACTGATTTAAGCTACAAGTAGTTGTGATTGGTTCACATAGCATGTGTCTTCTAGTTAGGTTCTAAAATGCCTTCCACAAGCAGTACATTCATAGTTCTGAAGATGGCTTAGTGTTACAGTCGAAAGTGCTACACTGTGGATGTTTTTAGCCTATGTTTGGTATTAAATGTTTTCTCTGACAATTTTTGAGTACGGTGGTGGCTGATTTGCTGATTGTTTTGCTGTTGTAAGGTTTTGAAGAGTTTGGATCTGCCGTGAGAAAGATAGAAAGACCTTGTTTGCTGTGATTTTTCTAGGATTCAGTTTGGTGGTAAAAAGTTGTCATTCCAGAAATCGCAAGGACCTTTCTAAGAATTATGTGGAGACTTCCCCCAGAGGCAGAGGAGGTCCGTAGACTCAAGGGTCTCAAGAGTCCTCCTTGGACACATCCTTTTAGCGCTCCTGAAAGGTTGCCCAGCTGTCCCTCTCTGGAGGCAGTCAGTGGGCAACCTAATAGCCTGGATAGCCTTACTAAAAGATTCATGGATGCAAAAGATCATAACCAGAGGATATTTCATTCCCTTTTCACAAATTCCCCAAATGAAAAGGAAATGTCTCCCCCCATGTTCCACCCAATCAGAGGGAGTTAGCAGCTCTAGAGATTCAAAAGCTGCTGGCCAAATTCATCCATGAGGTCCCCCAGACCAAAGTGGAACCAGAATTTACTCAGAGTTCATTTTAGTGCCAAAGAAAACAGGGGACCTGAGCCCCATTTTGGTTCTCATTTATCTGAACCAGATTCTAAAGAATTTCAAATTCCAGATGGTCACAGTTCAGTCCATTCTGCCTCTGTTACAGAAGGATGACTGGATGTGCTGTCACGATCTTCAGGACATGTACTATCACATCAAACTGAACAGGGGTTCTTGAAGATGCCTATGCTTCCAGCTGGGAGCTAGTCATTATCATTTCAGATACCTGCCCTTTGGTCTCATCACAGCCCCCAGGGTGTTCCCAAATGCATGGCAGTGGTAGCAGCTCGTCTAAGACTGCTTGGATTCTGAGTGTTTACTTAGATGAATGGCTTCTTACTACACTGACCTGACATTATCTGGAAAGAATGAGGAATTATTACTTTGTTGCAACTGTCTCACTGTCTGGGAATTACTATCAATCTGGTCAAGTCACAGCTTCAACCATTTCAAGCCTTGGAGTTTATAGGGATGGGTTTAGACGCAGTCAATTGTCTAACTCTTCTGGCTAAAAATACAGTTCTTTAATGTCATGTCAGGTTCTTTCAAATCCTTCTCCTCCAGCAAAAATGGTATTCAAAGCTCTAGGGAAAATGGCTGCTGCAGTAACTTTACTACCCACTACTCGTCTTTTATGAGATTTCTTCAATGGACTCTAGTAGTGCAGTGGTCTTTTCATTAACATCCATTATGACATCTGATAAAATTATTCCAGGTTTGCAGAAAATCCCTGCTGTGGTGGATGCACTCCTAGGAGATTTATCTAGGATGTCCGTTTATTCTGTCTACCCTAACTGCCACATTAACCATGGACCCCTCCAAGTTGGAGTGGGGTCATTACTTGGGACAGACCATTTAAGGCATGTGGCACCTAGAATAGAGCAATTTGCATATAACTGTCCTAGAGATGAGCGTGGTGCTTCTGGCATTGCAGGCCCTTCAGAGCTCTGTTTCCCTAGGAACTATTGCTATTCAAACGGGCAACATGTTGGTAGCCTGATACAGCAACAAGCAGGGGGAAACTAGGTCTTATCCCCTTTGCCGAGAAGCGGTAAGAGTTTGGCATTGGGTGATCATCTCCAACTGCTTTCTTGTAGCAAAGTATGTACCAGGGAAGTCCAACATCTTGGTGGACAAGCTCATCAGGACCATCCTGATGCCTCACGAGTGGTGGTTCAGTAGCAAATATGATCTTTCACAAATGGGATCAGTAGGGTGGCAATCTATTCGCCTCGCTCATCGGCAACAAATGCAAATTCTTTGCCTTAATTCCCCCTCTGGGACATTCACTGAGAGATGCTGTAAGCCATGTTTGGCCCTCCATTCACCTTTATGCTTGCCCTCCCCTGCCTCTAATCCCCAAATTTCTTCAGAAAGTGCTCCGGTTGTGGAGCAAAGTAATCTTTATTTCACCCTTTTGGCCTCAGCAAGTGTGGTTTCCCTTCCTATGTTCTCACCTTGTATGTCCTCTGTGGACATTGGATCCTAGTCCAGACCTTTTGTCACACCCGTCAGGGATGTTTCACCCGGATATCGCAGGCCTCAAGTTGATAGTTAGCAGCCATCTCCAACTACCACATCAGATGTGATGGTGCTTCTTTGGCTTCATCCAGGTTATGTAGACCTTTCTCAAATGTACCTTCTTTCTTAGACCCCCAGTTAGGGAACTTACTCCACCTTGGGACCAAACTCTGGTATTACAGACTTTCGTGCATTCCCCTTTTGAACCATTAGCTAAAGTAGACCTTAAGTTTCTGTCTTGGAAAACGGTCTTCCTGAAGGCCATAACTTCAGCAAGAGGAGTCTCTGAACTCCAAACACTCTTCATAACTACAGTCTTTGTTTTTTTTTCCACAAAGATAGTTACTTTACACACTTATTCTTGTTTTCTACCAAAGGTTGCCTTCGAAACAAGTATTGATCAAGTAATCAATTTACCAGTTTTCTTTCCCAAATTTGACAATCAAGGAGAATATACCTTTCATCTCATAGATGAACATAGGCAACTTCGCTTTTACCTAGACAGGACTAAGGAATTAAAGAAAACAATTTTGTCTCCTTTTTCTGGTAAGAAGATGGGAAGACCAGTCTCTAAAGCTATGCTAGCCAAATGTATAGCAGATTTGTATTTCTCATGTTTATTCCTTGAGAAGCCTAACATTGCCAAGACAACCAAAAGCACATTCAAAAAAGTCAATAGCCCCATCAGCTGCCTTTTGGACTAGAGCCTCCATTGTAATGCTCATACTTTTATTGCTTATTACAAATTAGACATCATCTCCAGAAACAGAGCTGCATTTGGTTCTGTGGTTCTCCACAGCATCCCTCCATGAGGGCTGTGATGCCCCACCACTGGACCAGTAATCAAGGAGCCTCAATCCTCACCACAGGCGCCAGTGGGGGATGTACACTGGGAGGATGACCAGTACATACAGTATTTCCAGATGCAGCTGTCTGCTTCAAGTGCAGTTTTCCTTAAGTGCACACAGAGACCACAGTCAGTCCAGGACTGGTTTCTCCCTCTTTCTGCAGATCCCCTATAAGACTCCCCATTGGCACAGCTATAGAGCTGAAATCTCAGCTGAGTGGCCAACCCAAGACCTCCAGCACCCTCTCTGTCCAACCAGTGCTTCATGTCCCATGTAGCTGACATGCATACTCTGAGGTTTGACTTATCCACACACACCTGGGAAAGGCTGGCACAGGTTTACTAGCTATGCCGCCTTCTGCCCAGATTATATGGTAGTTTCCACTGCCACCAGCCACTCCTTATCGGCTACTTTAAGGCCCTTAAAGGGTGTCCAAACTTACCATGTAATGTTGTTGTCAGTACAAATGGTAGTTTGACCAAGAGCAAAACTATTAGGAGTGGCCCACACACTGTCACCAAACAAACATGCTAGTACTGTCAGAACTTAAATATCTCTAAAAGGATCAGCCACAACAAAAGGTTTAAATATATTTAGGAATAAATAAAAGAACAAGAAAATACTCAGTATGTGTTTACAGTGACAGAGTTCAAAATCACAGGAAATATTTAAAACTACATGGAAGGACCGTCTCAAGTAAATTAAAAAAACATCTAAATTAAGCTTTGCTTTATTCCTAACTGTATCTAAGAGAATTACTATACCCTAGTTAACTAACTTCAGAGCAAGGTAAATGTGGTGAATGGATCTTGATGTTGTCAGGTCCAAGACAGAATACAAAATACTTTCACTCTGAGAGTACTCAAATTAAAATCTGAAATATTACTGCTAGGCTAGCTTGCTGAATATCACTTCCTGTCATCTGACACTATCCCATGTGAAGCTAGCAGTATTTAGCATCCACCTGTGAAAATACATAGGCTTCAGATCTTTGGCAAATGGTGGAAGTCCTAAAACAATAAAACACTTCCAAGACGATACAGAAAGCTCCCTAGTTTTAGACATTGTGTCTGTTGCTACACTGAAACTGAAAGATAGCATCTTATCGCCAGGCCATGAAGTAATCTCATTTCAGGTATTTTTTCTGAAATTAACCTTCTGTATTCCAGTTTCCATTGTTAAAATATGCAGATAAACAGTTACAATAGTGGATGTACATTTCTGTTATTTTCCAGCAGGGTACACTGTGGATAACATTTCAAGCACAAGCACTGTACAAAATCTCTCTTCAACGCACGTCTGTACAAACCTAGTTTAGTATATACATGACATACAATTCTAATACAGTTGTGACACAAGCTCTAATACAGTTGTGACACAAGCATCTTATATGAATCATGTTGATACTCACAAGTGATATACAATTATTTTCAAAATTCCAAATAGCTGGGCTGGCAGTGTCTCTTCGTGAAAAGGGCCACCCAAGTTTACTGTAGCTGGGGACTCTGTCCCATTCATTGAGGAACAAATGAAAATGACAATGTCCGTTATAAAATTTATGTACTCACCATAACTATGCATCTGTGTTGTCCATTTTCATTCTTCCTCAACTTTCCCTCCCATCTTCCACTTATTCATGTCTTTGGGAGAGACCTAATGGAATTGTAACTAGGAACCTTAGTTCCTGATTGAGCTCCTGATCTTTCAGTTATCAATTTTCTGTCAAATCTATATTGATATACTTTCTTGTGACATTGTATAATAGTGGTAAACTCAATCTGAGGTAACTTAGTGGTTAGGGGCATTATGGGTAAGAGAGGAGATAGAGAGTCGGATCCTAGAATCTAGATGAAGTAATTGAGTCAGGTCTGAGGATCAGATCTGAACCCATTCGTTGAGGAAGAATCAAAATGGACAACACAGATGCATAGTTATGTTCAGTACATAACTTTAACTTTTTTGGAAAATCACTGAAGGTTGATGTCCATAAATAATGACATGCATTTGAGATTTAGACTTTGTGTTAGCATGCATTTTTTGAAGGATATAGAGTTGCTAGAACAGTATTTAAGTTTATAAGAAAAGTATTTAAAAGCTGTTACTATCTTTGAGCCTTTACCCCCCCCCCCCCCCCCACACACACACACACTTATTATTTTAGGCTTTGCTTTGCCCAGACTACTTGTGCTGAGAGGTACGGTTGTCACCTATTTGTGATGTCCAAGTTGGCACTGGTAGAGTTTAAATCCTGCTACTGCCAACCAGTGTACTATCTGAGAATATAAGGGAGAGGCACTATGGTCCTTGGATCCACTCCACTGCCCCAAAAATGTTTGGCTACCTGAAGGATGGTCTTTGAGACATACTACTGGTGCTGAACAGGTTAAAGTAAAAAAAAAAAAAAGTGCATACCAATCTAATTTATTTACCAGTTCACTAACTGCAACCTGGCCTCAAGAGCATAAAAGAAATATGCATTGCTGTTTTTGGTATGGGCTTCCAACATTTGTGCTCTAAGGCTAAATATTGACCTCTTAGATGATTATTTGTAGTTTGTTTGCCAGTATAGTCCACTGGGCCATGAGGAGTCTGTTTTCAATGGAGACCCGGGGAGAAAAGCTCCAAAAAAATACAAATGTAGGTTAATGCATAGAAAAGAGATCAAAAGTACATAAAACATACAGAATGTGTATATATGCATGCAGAATGTATGCGTACACATATACAAAGTATACAAATAAACTAAAAATAGACAATAAAAGGAACAGGTTGATGCATTTCCAAGCAGAAATATCTTCAAAACAAGCAAGTTCATAAGAGTTGTCTTAGTTACACAAATTATATCATCACTGATAATTTCTCCAGTATCCCAAAATTAAGCAAATTCTTTCAGTTTAATGGAGGTGTAGAACTATAGGGGCTGTCCCCAGTCCTACTTCTCCTTTCTTTGTTGTGAACCACAGTGTCTTTCAGTGTTCCTTATCAAGAAGTAAAGGATTTTTGGAATTTTCACTTTGCAAACTATTTCCCAAGAAAGATGGCAGCTCTCTCAACTCCCCAGAGGAGTCCATGGCACTTTGGATACAGACCTTGATGATTCTGAAGGGTCCCCATGGTCACCCTCTGTTTCCTTCACAGACATCTTGGAAATACTAAAATAGTGAGACGGCTGGACATCCATCAGCCCTTCTGGGGGGGGTCTGTATACCTGAAGGCTTTTGGGTCTCACCCTTCTGCCACTTGGATGTCTCAGCTCTTTGATGAGCTGATAGTTTGTCTAAAGGTGTGGGAGCCTCCAGACTCAGTGGAGCCTGTTCCTCTGAGGCCAAATTCATCACCTCACCTTCAGACAAGGAATTTCTTACCAAGGGTGTCCCAGTAGATGCTATAGTGGTGGCGGCAGACACCAAAAAGGAACTTTCAGAGACGTCATCTTCTGTCCATCCGCGGTACAAAGAGTCTCATGCAAGCGACAGATATGGAAAGAGCATCTTCTCTTCAGAGACTTTTGCACTCAGATCGCTGAATTATCTGACTTACTTTACTAGGCTTCCGAGAGATCTCCTGAAAGAGCTAGGAGATGCCCTCCAAGGTTCAGTAGCTGAAGGGGTATCGGACAAGGTTTCCTCTCAGCTCTCTACCTTAACCTCAGTGGTCAACTCCTCCATGAGGCTCATTTCTTATGCAGTGGATGGAGCGAGCAGGGCAGCGGGTTCAGGAATTTCCCTAAGGAAACATTCCTGGATGCGCTTGTGTGACTTTGTGGAACCCTTTAAATCTTCTTTTGTCAACACCCCTTTCAATGGCTCATCTTTGTTTGGGCCAAAAGTCAAATACACACTAACCAGGTTTGAACAAGAAGGAAAGACTCTCTCTGCTGTTGGAGTCTGTTTTTTTCCCTACCTACCAGACCCTACCCAAAGGGTCAAAAAGGAAGAAAAATGTAGTTTTGAAAATCCCATAGAGTTTTCCAGGACATGTTGTGATTCTTCACCTAGGGGCAGAGGGAGAAGTGCAAATAGAAGACTCCTACCACATGGCAGAGATGGTCCAAAAAGCAGGGCGACAGGGAGTCCTTCCTTGGCAAGCCTTTTCAGTGCTTCTGAAAGGAGGCTTTGCCTGTTCATCGCTGGAGGCAGTCAAGGGCTGCTTATCTTTGTACCCAGAAACCTGGCTAACAATAACAAGAGACAAATGGGTACAAAGTATCATATCCAGAAGTTACTCCATACCCTTTTCTTCTCTGTCCCAAAAAAAAAAAAATCCCGGATGTTACACCCAGTCAAAAGGATCAGGCAACTCTAGAAATACAAATTTTGCTAGACAAGAGTCATCCAGACAGTCCCCACAGACCAAATAGGATCAAGAACTTACTCGAGGTTCTTTTTAGTTGCAAAGAAAACAGGAGACTGGAGACCCATTCTGGATCTCCACAAATTAAACAAATCAGTAAGAAAGTCAAAGTTCTGGATGGTGACACTGCAGTCGATGTTCCATGGGACGAGATGATTGGATGTGTTCTATAGACCTCCAGGATGCATCTTCTTCTTTCGGCTGCTCCCGTTAGGGACCTCCAGGATGCATACTACCACATAAAATGGACAGGTGATCCAGGAGTCATTTGCGATTTCGGCTGGGAGCCAGTCACTACTAGTTCCGAGCTCTGTCCTTTGGCCTCACTACAGCTCCCAGAGTGTTCACCCCAAGTGTGTGGCAGTAGTAGCGGTTCACTTGAGATGCCTATGATTCCAAGTGTTTCTGTACCTAGATGACTGGCTCCTAACCACCACCACTGAGCATCTATTATCCAAAGCGAGAGACACCACTTTACATCTCTGCTGTCACCTAGGAATCCCAATAAAAAATGAAAAATCTACCTTGTTGCCATCTCAGCATATTGTTTTTATAGGAGCAAATTTGGATACGAAAAAACATGTTGGCAAACCTTCCCTCAGAAAGGGTTCAAATCCTACGACGTCTGGTCCTAAACCTTCTTTCCAAGAAAAAAGTACAAGCAAGAACAGTCCTCAAAGTATTGGGAACCATGGCAGCTGCAATAACCCTACAGTGGCTACTATTCACTCAGTGGTCCATGCAGGAACTACACATGTCCCACCAAATTGTGATTAAAGGAATCCTGCAGTAAAGACCTTCGTTGGTGGCTTTACTCCATTCATGTGACATTAGGTCGTCCCTTTTTTCATCCCCAGCCATTAGCCACAGTGACCACGGATGCTTCCCAGATAGGGTGGGGGGGCATTATCTGAGGAGGACAGTTCAAGGCACTTGACAGGACCAAGAGGCCCATTTGCACATCAGTGTCCTAGAGATGAGAGCAGTGCTTTTGGCATTGCAAGCATTCCAGGACTCTCTTCCACTAGGAATTATTGCAATACAGACAGACAACATGTCAGTTGTATGGTACATAAGCAAACAAGGAGGAACCAGATCTTACCCACTTTGTTGGGAGGCCCTGAGAGTATGGCACTGGACAACCTCCTCCCATCTCTTTCTGATAGCAATGCACATCCCGGTGAGATCCAGTGTGATTGCAGTCAAACTCAGAGTGACTCTGATGCCTCTTGAGTGGTCCCTAAAACAGGTAGTGGCGGAAAAGATTTTCCACAAATTGAACCAGCCTTGCTGTGACCTTTTTGCCACATCCATAAATGCCAAATGCAGCAGCTACTTTGCCCTTATTCCCCCTCCAAGAAGTCACCAAGGGATGCACTTGTTCATGATTGGCCCTCTGGTCTCCTCTATGCCTTTCCTCAGAAACTCGATCACTTGGGAAGGAACTTAATACTTGTCGCCCCATACTGGCCTCGTCAAATCTGGTTCCCCTTCCTGTGGTCTCATCTCCAGGAGGAGACATGGATTCTGGACCCAGTTCTGGACCTAATGACTCGTGCATCAGGGACACTCCACCCCTCCCTTCAAACCCTCAAATTGACAGCTTGACTGCTCCGATTCCAACCATAGCCAGGCTCTCTAACCGTTCTATGTCAGTAAACCTATCCTGATCTTGTCTCATAAGGCTTTGACAAGAAGGTTGTATAGTAGCAAATAGAAAATATTTTCTTCATATGCTTTAAATCCCATTGATCCCTTCTCTGCCCCAATAGCTTCTATTCTTGAATTCCTTGCAAAGCTGTGTCATGAAAGGACAGCTGCAACTACTATTCGGGTCCAGTTGGCTGCCGTATCTAATTTCCATTTAGGATAATTAGGCCCTAATGTGATGTCCCACAGACTTTGCAAAGCCTTTCTTAAAGGTACTCTTTTATTAAGCCCTCCTATTAAGGTCCCTCCACTGCCATGGGACTTGAATTTTGTCTTTTCACGTTTTATTTTTTCCCCCTTTCAAGCCTGCATCATGCTGTGATCTAAAGTATCTGACTTGGAAAATGATTCTTTTGATAGCTATTAGTTCTGCTAGAAGAGTTTCAGAGCTACAAGCGTTATCAATGAAGCCCCCCCTAGATGATCTTACACTAAAGTAGAGTATAGCTACGAATCAGCCCATCCTTTTTTACCCAAAGAATGCTCAGAATTTAACTTGAATCAGTCCATAGAACTATCAGTTTTTCCCCCAACTATGGCAACAAGGTCGATTTATATGCTGCACCACCTGGATGTACATAAGACAATTACATTTCTACTTGCATAAGACCAAAGATTTCAGAAAATCCGAACAATTATTTGTATCCTTTTCAGACTCAAAGAATGGTGTTCTGTGTCAAAAGATTGTTTTGAGATTGGTAAGCAAAGGTAATACAAAGAACTTTCCCATGAAGTAAAAGGTCATTCTACAAGAGCCGTTGCAACCTCTTCTGCCTTTCGGGTGAGACTTCCTATTGACACCATTTGTGCTGCAGCAACATGGGCAAGGCCTCATACCTTTATCACTCATTACAAAGTTGATTTGGCCTCCAGGAGCAGGACCACCTTTGGGTCCACTGTTCTGAAGAATTATTTTCCCTTGAGCCACCCGGAAAAGATGGTGCTAGGGATGTTGTCCCCACCTTTGAAGAATGAAAGCAAGATAGGACAACATCACATAAGGAAGTTATGTACTCACCATATCGTTCCATGTGTGTTGTCCATCTCACCTTCATTCTTCCCCCAGCCTTTCGCTCCTGGAAGACTGAGCAGATGCAGTTGGCTATCGGTCTCCTCTGACCTTATTCATTGCTGTATTATGTATTCAGTGACCTTTATTTAGCTATATCTACAAACAAGATCTGGGGTGCTCACTTAGTGCATCTTTGGATAGGATTTTAGCCATGAGCTAGTGGAAGACCTCGAGCTTTGTATAAGGCTGAGTCGGCACCGAGGATCGGTTCTGGACACAACCTGCTAAGAATAAAGGCTAGATAGACAACACACATGGAACGCTATGGTGAGTATATAACTTCTTTTTTCTCCTCCCAGATGGTCACCCTCACCTCTATTTCCAACACCTCTATGCGGCTCTTATCTCTCACTACCGAGGGCACTGCTAGAGCAGCAGGAGCAAGTGGGTGCCATCAGGCATCACGCCTAGCTCTGACTTTGTACCTTTTTGGAGCCCTTTAAGGCATCTTTTACAAATGCCCCGTATGATGGTTCCACTCTTTTTGGAAAGGCACTACGTGACACACTGGTCCAGAGCAAGAAGGACAGGAAGACTGTCTGTCGTGGGAATTCGCTTTCAACCCCTGAACGAACCTTCTCCAGGAATCAGCGAGGGGTGAAGAAGTTGCATTTCCGGAAGTCTTAGGGTCATTCCCAGGATGCTAAGAACTCGCCTTCCCCCAGAGGCAGAGGGGGATTTGACAGACGTCGCCCTCGCAGCAGAGGGGATTGAGGAACCAATGGTATCAGGATTCTTTCCCTGACAGACGCACGCAGCAGCCCTGAAGGGCTGCTCGGCTACTCATCTCTGGAGGCAGTCTGGGGTCAACTTTCGCTACATCCAACAGCTTGGGAGTCTATCACAGTCTATCGAGTGTTGCAAATTATATCCAGAGGATATTCAGTTCCCTTCACACAAATACCACTCCCTCCCAAACACCTCCCGGACGTTCCACCCGCGCAAAGGGAGGATGCAGCACTGGAAATTTTCAAGCCATTTGAAAAACGAGTCATGCAGCCTGTCCCCCAGACCAGTCTGGATTAGGAATATATTCCAGGTTCTTTTTAGTGCCAAAGAAGATGGAGGACTTAAGACCAGTACTAGATCTGTCAACCCTAAACCTCGCAGTTGCCAAGACAAAATTCCAGATGGTTGCACTCCAATCTGTCTTGCCCTTCCTGCAGGAAAATGACTGGGTGTGCTCAGTGGACCTCCAGGATGCATACTATCACATCAAAATGGACAGACTCTCTCGGAGGTTCCTCCGCTTTTGGCTGGGGGCCAGTCATTACCAGTTCAGAGTACTACCCTTTGGTTCACCACAGCCCCCAGGGTGTTTACCAAAGTGATGACAGTGGTAGCAGCTCACCTGCGGCTGCAGGGCTTCCATGTCTTTCCTTACCTGGAATATTGGCTCCTTTCTGCTCCCTCCAGTCATCGGCTCTGTCAAGCCAAGGAATCCTTCTCCAGACCTCCCACCAGTTGAACATCACCATAAGTCTCAAGTCATGGTTGAACCCGGTTCAAGTTCTGGATTTTATTGGAGCTCGGTTGGACACCATTCAGACTAAAGTTTTTCTAACTCGTCAAACTTCATGCCTTGGGCATCCTTCAAGCTCAGTCTCCCCCTGCAGAATCTGTCTTACGGATGTTTGATTCCAGTGGTGGTGGTGGGGGGGCATTGTTTGGGAAGGACAGCCCAAGGCATGTAGTCTTCCCTGGAGACCCAACTGCATATCAACATCCTGAACATGAGGGCAGTGCTGTTTGTGTTGTAAGTTCTTCATACCCATCTTTCCCTAGAGACAATTGCCATCCAGACAAACTTGTCTGTAGTCTGGTATACCAACAAGCAGGGGGGAACCAGGTCTTAACCCCTTTGTCCCAAAGCCATGAGAGTGTGGGAGTGGGCGATGTCTACCGGACATTTTCTGGTTACAATGCACATTCTGGGGAGGTCGAACATTCTAGCAGACTGGTTCAGCAGGTCTATCCTGATGCCTTACAAGTGGTATCTAAATCCTTCAGTAGCGAAACGGATCTTTCTAAAGTGGGGTCAGCCTTGCTGCGATCTCTTCGCCTCTCCTTCCAACATGAAGTGCAGCTAGTTTTTCACTCTGCCCCCCCCCCACCCACCCAGGGGGAGTCCCCAGAGATGGTCTGGTTCATGCTTGGCCCTCCTGTCTTCTATATGCTTATCCTCCTCTCTCCCTGATAGTGAAATTCCTCCAGAAAGCTCGATGGCTGGGAAGGTCAGTCATCCTCATTGCCCCATTCTGACCTCGTCAAGTATGGTTCCCTTCTCTGTGGTCTTGCATAGTGTGTCCTCCCTGAATGGTGGATCCATTTCTGGATCTAATTTCACATCCCTTAGGGATTCCACACCCATATCTGGCCAGTCTGAAGCATACCACTTGGATGCTCCAGTTCCCATGATTATTAGGACTCCCAAGCTGTCTTCCCTGGTTAAGAAGATGTTATATGTGAAGTTGTTATATTTCGCTGTTTATTCTCACTGATGGGTTCGTAGCCGATCCTTGGCTCCGACACGGCCGATAGCAAAGCTCAAGGTTTGCCAGTAGCTAGAGACCAAGCCTTTTATCCCACAATGCACTGCTGGAATTGCCTCAGATCTAGTTTGCCGCGGCAAGAGAGAGATCTCTGTGATCCAGCTAGCTCGGACCATTTTTGGAAAAAACAACAGCAAGCCTATATAAAAAGTTTTCCTTTTTGTTTAAAAAATGGTTATAAATAGTTTAAAAGTTAGTGCCTTGTTGGCTTCTTCGTTTGTGTGGGCCTTTTGCCGTATTACTCTTATTAATCTTTATAATAGTCAGGGTTTTTTTTTCTGTGGGCCTCTTTAGCCCTATTTTTGTAATCCGTAATCACATTGTTATAGATGGTGCCCAGATTGGGTTTAGTTGTTTGTGGATCTTTACAAGTGAGTAAGGACTTTATTACCTTTTGCAGTTTACTGTTTGCTTTATTTAAATATGTCTGTTGAAAAGGAGAAATCCCATCCTAAATCAGGATTTAAAAAATGCCCAGATTGTGGGCAGAAAATGTCCATCACTGACGGACACATTCAATGTGTCTACTGTCTGGGGGCTAAACACCTTCAAGTCACCTGCAGCATTTGTCACTCTTTTTCTTCAAGAGTCCTCTTAGAGAGGAGGAGGAAACTTATAATCAGAGGATTGCTACAGCAATCTTTTTCTGAGGTGTTGAGTAGCCATGAGGGTACTAGTACGTCCTTCAAATCCTCAAAATCCAAATCTTCAGACAAGGTGACAAAAAAGGCAAAAATTTCAGGGGGGGGGGTCATCGGTTCCACAGACATCGGAACCAAGTGTACCTTTGATTCGGAGCCAGCTCTGGGTATTGGGGCCGGTCTCTGAAGTTCCTTCTTCCTCTCTGCTCCAATCAGCACCTTCGGTGCATTCAGCTAAGTCCTCAGTCAGCCTTTCAGATTTGGACATGGATTGGCTAGTGCAGAAGCTTTTGCAGGCACCAGGACTTGCCAAATTGTTGTTGGCCCATACCAGCTTGTCGGTGCCGAAGACTATGGAGCCGGATTTGTCTACTCATCCTCTGAGCCGTACTGGACTCTCGGAGCCGAAGGAAACTGAACCCTTGGTTGTCGAACCCTTGTAGCTGATACCCGCACTGGTGTTATCGGCTCAATCTACTCGGATGTCCTCAGTGCCGACCGAGGACTCTAGGAGCCGACGCTCTCCCATCTGGCCCGGGGAGGATAGTCGATCCGATTTGTCGGTGCCGACTCTTCCTCTCGGGGCTTCGGCTTGGATGAGCTCGGCTTCTACCTCGGGCTCTGAGCCCAGGGTTTTGGTGCAGGAGGATCGGACGGTACTCTCGGGCCCGTCCACTCCTCGTCGGAGCCATGGTGCCTTTGATGCTATGAGGAGAGTTTTGTCTCCAAAGACAACGTCAGCATCTGTTCAGCTTTCTCTCTCCCCTCAAGCTCCTGTGTCTGCTTCTTCATCTACCGGTCCCTCTTAAGCGTAGAGACCCCGAGCATCAAGTACCCCCACAGGACATCCCCTTACTCTTCTGAGACCTCCCCAGATCCCCCCACTGAGGAGGTGCCCAGGAAGAGATTGTGCAAGAGGAGGCACTTAGACTCCCCACAGGAGTCCTTGACATCTGACATGGACTTAGATGAGTCAGAAGGGTCCCCTCAATTCCCCTCTGAGGATATCTCCTTTGCAGAGATACTAGAGATCCTTAGTCAGAGGGGCGATTGGCAGTCTAAGGCCCCTACTGAGGATGAGTCTGTGCTCTTGAAGGTTTCTGGGTCTCAACCTTCCACTTCTTGGGTGTCTCCGCTTTACGACGAGCTCATGGAACTGATTTCTTGTAAGGCGTGGGAGTCACCGGATGCCATGGAACCTGTTTCTCGTAAACCCAATAAAATTGTTTTCCCCAGTGGACAAGCCATTTTTGACAAAGGGAGTGCCTGTTGATGCCATGGTGGTAGCCGCAGCCACCAAAAAGAAAGTATCTGAGACATCCACCTCTATCCATCCCCCTAACAAAGATTCTAGGGTCATGGATAGATATGGAACGTGCATGTTTAGTTCAGCGACTTTTTCTCTGCGATCACTGAACTACTTAACCCATTTTACGAGACTACAGAGAGATCTCCTGAAAGAGCTAGGAGATACTCTTCAGGGTATGTTAGCTGCAGGGGTGGCCGACAGTCAACACCCAGCTCGCTACCCTAAACTCAGTGGTAAACTTGTCCATGCATCTCATTCTATGCAGCTGATGGTTTGAGTAGAGCCACTAGTTTGGGCATTGCTCTTCGAAGACGAGCCTGGATGCGTCTCTGTTCCTTTGCGGAACCCTTTAAGTCTTCCTTTATTAATACCCCATTCGATGGCTCATCACTGTTTGGACCCAAAGTAAAGGAAACTTTAACCAGGTGTGAGCAAGAAGGCAAGACCTTATCTGCAGTTGGAGTCAGTTTTTCGACCCCTACTCGGCCCTACCCCAAGGGGCCTAGGGGAGGGAAAATGTGGTTCCGAAAAGCACAGGCAGCCTTTCAGGACACACGTGGAGAAACCCCCTCTAGAGGAAGAGGAAGGGGTTATAATGGAAGACACCGCCCCCGCAGCAGAGGGGGTCTGCAGCAACAGGGTGACGGGTCAGTTCTCCGATCAGCCCTACCAGCGCCCCTGAAAGGGGGTCCTATTGTTCAGCTCTGGAGGCAGTCGGGGGTCGCTTGTCTTTGTACCCAGAAGCCTGGCTAAACATAACATCAGGTACTTGGGTACAAAGCATCATTTCCAGAGGATATTTCATTCCATTCTCTTCCCCTCCCATTCCTGTAAAGAGAATCCCAGATGTTCCACCCAATATCAGGGAACAAGCAATCATAGAGGTCCACAGATTTCTAGAAGAGAGAGTCATCCAACCAGTCCCAGCAGACCAAGTTGGATTCAGAACTTACTCAAGATTCTTTTTGGTACCAAAGAAAATAGGGGACTGGAGACCTATCTTGGACCTCAGCAGACTCAATCAGTTCCTAAAGAAAGAGAAGTTCCAAATGGTCACGCTTCAGTCCATTCTTCTCTTCTTAGGGAAAGGCGATTGGATGTGCTTCATAGATCTCAAGGACGCGTACTATCACATAAAGATGAACAGATGCTCCAGAGATCACCTGCGCTTCCGGCTGGGAGCCAGTCATTACCAGTTCCAAGCCCTGCCCTTTGGTCTCACTACAGCCCCCAGAGTGTTCAACAAATGCATGGCAGTGGTCACGGCTCACCTGAGATATCTAGGATTCCAGGTGTTTCCATACCTAGACGATTGGCTCCTAACCACTGCCACCAGACATCAATTGACTCAGGCAACACAATACACTCTGACACTCTGCCATCAATTAGGCATTACAATCAATGGTACTGAAGAACATACTTCCATGAGCCACCCAGGATTCAGGGTGCTAGGGAAGCTACCCATCAGTGAGAATAAAGGCGAGATAACTCGCATGGAACGTTATGGTAAGTACATAACTTCTATTTTTGGCACATAAGTCTTCCACTAGGAAGGTTTATTCTAGTAAGTGGAAAAGTTTTTCAATTTGGTTATCTCAGCGTGACTTGGACCCATTTACTACCCCATTTCCTGCCATTTTAGAGTTTCTTGCTGGTATTTTTCAACAGGGTGCTAGTTTTTCTATGGTTAGAGTTCATCTGGCAGCTGTATCCAACTTCCACGTAGGAGATAATTTGGCTTCCTTGACTTTGTCTAAGATTTGTAAAGCCTTTTTGAAAGGTACCTTTCTTCTTAGGCTACCAGTCAAAGACCTAACGCCACCATGGGACCTTACTTTAGTCTTCCAAGCCTTAGTTTCTTCTCCCTTTGAACCAGCAGCTTCAGTGGATTTGCAGTTTTTGTCTTGGAAGACATGCTTCCTGATTGCCATTACTTTAGCCAAAAGTGCGTCAGAGCTTCAAGCCTTATCGGTTAAGCCTCCTTGTATGATCTTCCATAAAGAGGGTGCCCTTGTGCACTAATCCTTCTTTCCTTCCAAAGGTGGCTTTGGAATCAAAAATTAATTAGGTTATCAATCTCCCTGTTTTCTTTCCGAATTTTTAAAATAAGGGAGAGTACAAGTTGCACCTGCTGGATGTTCACAAACAATTACATTTTTACTTGCATAGAATGAAGTCTTTTCGTAAGTCTGATCAACTTTTTGTTTCCTACTCTAAGCCCTTTTTAGGGAAACCTGTATTGAAGGTTACTATTGCTCGTTTGATGTCTCAGTGCATAGTTCTGGCGTATTCAGGCAAAGGATTATCTCCACCAGACCAAGTTAAGGAGCATTCTACTAGGTCTATGGCCACTTCAGCTATGTTTTGGCCCAGGGTTTCCTTGGATGAATTTTGCTCTGCAGCTACCTGGGCATCGTCCCATACTTTAATTTCCCATTACAAGTTGGATCCTCTATCCAGAAGCAGGGCATCCTTTGACTCCATCATACTCTGGAATACCCTTCCATGAGGGCCTCCCAGTTTTTTGTAGCTGGGGAACTCTGTCCTACAGGTTGAAGAGCAAATGAAAACAACAACTTCAGATAAAGAAGTTAAATACTCACCATAACATTCCATCGGAGTTGTTGCTTTTCATTTATCTTCAACCATCCCCCCCTCCTTCCCCCAGCCTTACGTGGGCTGTGTGGTTGATTGGCCGGAAGAGACATAGCTTTTACTTTGGCATAACTTGTTCTTGCGTCTTTGCAACAACAACAAACTGAAGAACCAAACCAGCAAATGGAACAAGCAAGCACGATGTAAAAATGCATCACTTTAATAGTCCAAAAACCACAGGTTAAACAATATTCCACAAGTTAAGCGCCTTCTTCCCCAACTGCAAGGGACTTTATCAGAACAAATGAATGTAACATCCCAGCCATTTTTGTGTGTACCCCCCACTCCAATTAATCATGTTTAATGTAATAGAAAGCTTTAAAACATAAAAGGTAAAACATAATATAAACTCAACCTTTGCATGCTAAAAATGTGTTGTATGTATGAATTAAAACACTATCCTAAAATAAGTTTTAACTTTAAAATACTATCTATGCTAGTCATTTCATTAATTCCTGGATACTCCACAGCATTCAAACACAGCTGCCATTTCAACTCACTGATGTCCAAATGTATATCTAGACATTTTCCCTGTATGTCTTTTTTAAGCTGTTGTATTACCAGGAACTTAAGTGAGCTCTTTTTGGTCCTGCATATGCCTACTCAGGGCACTAGTTGACCACCTGTATTTTATGTTGCTCAGATGCTGTCCAATTCTGTTCTTTAATTTTCTACAGGTTTTTCCTATGTAAAATATGGGACATTGTTGGCATTTTGCCATGTATACAACATTAATGCTATTACAGTTAAAATGCCCATTAATAAAAATGTTCCTATTGTTCAACTTTTAAAGTCCTCCAGTCTCCATAATATAGGGGCAATAAATACAATTATTGCACTTAAAATTACCTAGTTTTCTGTTACAACATTCAGTTACCAAATTTGTTTCCAAAATGTCCTTGAATGACCTGTTCTTCCTGTATAACAATCTGGGATTTTTACCCACTGTAAGTGCAACATTCAATTCAAATTGTAAAATATCCCAGTTGTTCTTGATAATGTTAAATATGATGTCTGCATCTTGGTTAAAAGTAATGGTTAAACTAGTTTGAATGCCATTGTATTTACTTTAAAATTCTGGTGATATCCTAGTTTTATGTCCTAAAATGGGCTTGTAAATCTCATTGTCACTCTTATTTTTTACTTCCATACAAATTTCTTTCAGTAGACTACTAGGATAACCCCTTTGATCAAATAAGTGGATTGTGAACTCTGTTTCTCTTAAGAAATCTTCTTGCTGGCTAACCATCCTGGCAGCCCGCACCAGTGTCCCTTAACTGCAGATTTCTTCTGATGGTGCGGGTGCCAGCTGTCATAATCTAGGTACGAGTTGGAAAATGTCGGTTTTCTGTATATATTAGTAATAAACCTCTTACCATCTTGATCAATTTTTAAATCCATATCCATATAGGTAATATTTTTTCTGTGATATTCGTAAGTAAACTTCAAAAAATATACAGTATCATTGATATAAACCAAAAACTCATTTAATTCAATCTCTGAACCCTTCCAAATCAGAAACAGATCGTCCAAAAATCTAGTGTAATGTATTATCTTGGGGGCAAAGGGACTTTGCATAACACATTTTTGCTCTCAAAATGACATAATTAAGTTTGCAAATATGGGGACACATGCTGCCCCCATTGCTACCCCCTTGACTTGTTTGTAAAATTGCCCCTCATAATACACATAATTACTTTTAAGTACTACCTCCATCAAGGTGACCTATTTATTAATTTGATCCTGGTCAAATTTTGGGGTTCTAAATAATTGTTCTAACCATTTTAGTCCCTCATCATGGGGTATTACTGAAAATAAATTGCATACATCCACTGTGACCATAATTAGATCACTGCTGACATCCACCCCATTTAATTTGTCCAAAAACTGCCAGGAATCTTTACTAATGTAAGTAAAAAATTCGAAAGCCTTTTGCATGTTGGACTCTGTGATCTTTTTCCATCCACAGTGGGCCCAAATTTGGGGTCTTTCAAACCTTTGTGAATCTTCGGTATTACGAATATATTGGACACCATTGGGTGTTCATTTCGCTTGTAAAAATATTCTTTTTCATCTAGTTGTCCTTGGTACAGCATATCTTCTAATAACATCTCTATCTTTTTATTTGTCACATTAATTTCATTTAAAGAACTTTCTACATATGTTCCATCCATAAGCAATACAGTCATTCCGTCCAAATAATCCCCTTTGTCCATAACAACTATGCCATTACCTTTGTCCGGTTTTATAAACCGGACTTTTTGATTCCTTATTAACTCATTCAATAACTTCTCCTCTTCAATGGTCATATTTTTATTGTTGTTTTCTTTTTGCCCCTATTGTTGTTAAAGTGTTGTCTAATATCTTTCTCGCATATTTTTTCAAACAGACCTATCAAGTTGTTTAAAGGGGGATTAAATATGCTAGGCTTGTGCAACATGCCACTTGAATCCTGCTGTGTTCCTGCAACACTGTTAAACCAGACTTTCAGGTTTAATTTTCTAGTGAAACATTTCAAATCAATCAGTGTATTGACAAAATTCCCTCTCCTACAAGGAACAAAAGTGAAACCTTTTGCTAATAAATTGGCATGGACTACTTTCAATACAGTGTTAGAATAATTGTAAATTTTAAAATCCTCCTTGTTATTGTAAATAACTGGTTCCAATCCACCATGTACATTCCCTTGTTCTTCTCAACAGAGCATTAAAATATCTAAATCACAAGTTTCAACCTCACAGCCGTCTTGTGCCATGAAGAATTGATATTCATTAATCACATTTTCATCTAGGAAACCCCTTGTGTCACTATTGCCTTCATCATTAGATTCCCTTAAGCTTGTACACTCGCAACATCCTTGATTTATACTAGAGATGACATCACCCTTCCCCTCACTTGTGGTCACAGTGCCAGCATAAACTTCATCCAGTGGTGTTAAATTTTCACAGTCATAGTCCATGCTGTTGTTAAGCGGGCTACTTACTGATGGTAAAATACCCAAAGCTATGTCCATTAACACATCCGCTAGGGATTCCGATTTCTTGTCATTTTCGGTCTCGTCCCATAAATATTCCCGGAAAAAAGCTGCTGTTGGTTCTTTCTTCATAGTCTTTCAGAACGCCGTACAGTTTCATCCATATTGGTCATAGAATGGAGACGCTGGCGCTGTTCTTGCTGATGTGTCTTCGGGTCTTGTATCATTTCCTGCCCATTTCCTGTCAGCTGATTTGCTCGCTGCCCTTGATGAACTTGATGACCGTGGGAAAGTGGATACACTGTGTCTAACACATATTCATTAAGATCTCTCTTAATTGTATTCACTTTTCTGGAAAAAATGGTGGAGCATACGTTTTCTACAGTGTGGAAAACATTATTGTGCTAAGTTTGAAAATGGGAAAAAGCCAAATCACTCATTATACTATTGTTTTGCTCGTCTAGTTCTTTTTAACAAGAATGTCCAGTTTCCATTGATTGTACTTCATCATAATTCTCATCAGCTGTATGCCTGAACGATCAAACAATCCATGTAGTTCCTTAAGCATTTCAGTGTCCTCATTTGCACCATTAGGGATCTCCACAGTCTTAAACCCTGGGGCACCTGCCCCAGCTCTGTATTTCTGTCTAGATATGCATTTGCCATCTGTAATTTTTTGTATGCCAAAAGATTTTCCTCAAACATTTTTAGTTTATCCTGAATAGTTTTGTTTTGTTCTAAATCCGAATTTAACAAAACACTTCCTTCATTAAACTGAAACCTGTTTATCTTCCATAAACTGATGTCATCACTATTCATATCATTACTTGGGTTATTTTTGCCCTCTGACACTATTCCCATCTTGAACCGAATGTTCAGGGCTTGAATTAAGTAGAACATTTTGTGTTAGCTGGGTTAAAGGGTAGCCAAGGCTACCAAAAATGTTATTAGAAACATTTTGCTTGTCCATTAAAGTCTTAATTTGAGTGGTGTGAACAGCCAACTGCTGGTTTATTTGCCGCAACAGCTTTAAAATCTCTCCATTTGGAGCCGACTCCCCCATGCTGATCAAAAAACACCAAGTACATCTTTGCAACAACAACAAACTGAAGAACCAAACCAGCAAATGGAGCAAGCAGGCATGATGTAGAAATACACCACTTTAATAGTCCAAAAACCACAGGTTAAACAATATTCCACAAGTTAAGTGCTTTCTTCCCCAACTGCAAGGGACTTCATCAGAACAAATACATCCCAGCCATTTTAATGTGTGTACCCCACCAATTAATCATGTTTAATTGTTTAATTTAATGGAAATAATTGGAAAGATATGTGGTTCTTTCTGGGTATGTTGCCAAGGGGTAAGTCAGTGTGTCAGGTTGGGATGCAATGGTCGGTAGCAAACTCAATCTGAGGGGAGAAGGGAGACGGGCATTATGGGTAGGGGAGGAGCTTGGAGCTCAGATCTGATGCTGGAGAATGCGGCCAAGTTGGATCCGTCCTGGATCTGTCCCACAGATTGAAGACAAATGAAAAGCAACAACTCAGATGGAACGTTATGGCGAGTACATAACTTTTTTTCTTTTCTGTCCAGCAGGACACACTATTGTTACATCTTTAACACAAGCAGCTTTACAAAAACATTTTTGAGCACAAGCATCTGTACAATGGACATATAATTCTTTACAAAATTCCAGCTAGCTGTGCTGGCTTATGTTACACATCCACTGCCCTACTTTTCCTCACATAGCTGGCAATATCTCTCATCATCACAGCAGTGTTATGGGTTTACGACATTCTAGCATTTCGTGTTTTATGCTTCTGATCTACTAATAAGGTTATCACAAATTTTTTGACAGCTGTTGCTTAACCATCCTAAAGGTCTTGGGCTTGTCTTTTTCTCTACTTATCAGATCTGAATTCTTTTAAATGATTACTTGGTCTTCCTTTACTTTCTGTGTGTAACTTTTATCTTATTAAAAGGAGTGAAAATGTTTATTTTTATATATATATATATATATATATATATATATATATATATATATATATATATATAATCTATATCTATATAATATGTGTGTGTGTGTGTGTGTGTGTGTGTGTGTGTTTATTCTGTCTCTCCTACCAGTTGTGGTTAGTGTGTTTTAGTTTGACTTTTAGGCTATCTTATTTTCTCTGTGTTGTGTGGTAGCTTTGAATGATGAAGCATTCAAAATTGCACAAAGTATGGAGACTAGCTTCATTGTCAGAACAGACACCTCGTATATGTCTTGAAAAAGAATACTTTAGAGAGTAATGTGATAATTTGCCTTAATTCCCAAGCTGTAAGGGATACACCAAGTTTATTTTGAGAGGATTGGATAATCATAGTCTACCACCGAAAGGGTTTTGACCTAAAGACTTTTCATAGGGTCCGTCTTTTTGACTTGTAGGACTGAACCTGAATACTATACTTTTGCAAAGCAGGAACTTATAAGAGCTGTAACAAGCAGAGAGAGAAATGTGCAAGGGTGGTGATGTTAATTTTGCCGAAGCAGTACCGAGTTCTCCAAGGCTGTAATTGCCACTGTTCTAGTAAGCTAAGGCAACTTCCCTCCCCACAGGATGGACTAGCTGGCATCAGCCACTCACTCCCATCCTCCCTTGTTCAGTCCTTTAAATGCTTCTGCCACTAGTTGAACACTTGTTAGCTCAGGAGCAGTGAGGGCTTTATTATTCTATGCCATGGGACTGGATTGGAGTTGCCTGCAATTATTATGGAGTCTTCTATTTCTAAACTTGAGACATGACTGTGTATCCTAAATGTCCGACTACAGTGTTAGAAAAATTCTGCTCTCAAAACAACTGTCTGCAAGATCTGTGGAATCTTTTTGGAGGTATTCGTTTGCACTGCATGCATGTAAACTACAAGATAATAATGAGGGTGTTTCTGAAAGTACACCAGGAAATATTTTTTCCCTGTTGCCCTTCGGTACTAGAGAGATTGAAATGCTGCATCCCTTGCTTCCTTTTTGGCCTCATCCAGATTCTTCTCACTAGCCAATGTTTTGTTCGCTCCAGTAAGTCCATTCATGAACTTGAAGATGTCAGAGTAGACATTTGACAGATGTATTGATGAATAGTGTGATTTTGGCCGTAGGGCTGCAGGCTATATTCTCAATGCCCTCTCCACTGTTTATTCCCCTGGTGGTGGTGGTCGGCTCTGCTGTTAGTTGGGGGAGGTGTTTGTGATCCCTGATGGTCAAGGCCCTTTCCAATTTGAATGGTTGGCCTTTGATCTCTTGGACTTGAGGCACTCACAACCTAGCTTTGACTCCATGGATTCACTGGCTTTGCTGTTTGCACTTAAGCTTCACACCGGTCCTTTTGCAGTCTGTCTGTACATGTTAATTTTTTTCTTGTCTTAGAATAGTTATTTTTTTTATACAAGAAACATCTTTATTAGATTATCACATATGACATATGCAATCGTACATTTATATAAATGAAAGCAAACCATGTTGACAATTTTATTTGCAAACGTTATACATCACAAACCCATGTTGGCATAATTGTAGTTGCAAACATTATACATCACTTATAATCTATCCAGTCAAACATTGCATGTATTGTTCCTGCAATTCCCATTTTTCCCTGTGTAATTTACTCCTACCCTTTTCTGAAGATCCCAATTCCAGTTGTTTTGTCTATGTACTCACTACTTCTAGTAAAGTTGGTTTAGACTGTGATTTCCATTTTCTAGTAATGACTTTTTTGGCGGCAACTATAATTAGAGTCAGCAAGGCCTTACTGTATGTCTAGGGAATTCCAATCCTGTATCATACCTCAAAAAATCATTTCCTTAGTAACACCAATTTGCTTACCCAGTATCTCTGGCAGAGCAGTCTGCAGGGACCGTCTGCTAACTCATTTCACTTCCAGCAAATATATTCCCAGTTACCTCTTTCTTCCCCACCACACTTCCAACATTTACTGTCTACCTGAGGAAAAATTCTTTGGAGTCTACTTGGGGTATAAAAATATCTATGTAAACACTTCCAAGAAAAGATACTAAAATCTTCCAGGCTTTGTTGCATATTTGGGAGACATACATATATCCCCCCATTGATTGTTTGTGAATCGCTTAGCCAATCTCTCTTCCCAATCCTTTCTAACCTCCTCTTATTGACTCTTATAGATATGCAATATTTTGTATGCTGTACTAATTATTCCTTTAACAGCAACCTGTATTCTAGATTCTACTAAAAAAACTATCAGTGCCGGCATTTCACTTAGGATCCCCCATTTCTTTCTCTTTGCTTATACTCTATCAGTCCTTAATAGGGAAGGCACTCTGTATCCTGCAGTCCAAATAAATTATTGGCCTCTTCCCATTCTATCACCTTTCCCTCTCTAATTATGTACATGTTAATTGAGCCTTTGAAATGAGGTGCCTGTTGAATCAAAGTCGAGCAAAATTCTATCTAGGTGCAGTTGAAGCCTAAACATAAGGAGATGAACAACTCTGAGAAGCTTATAGACCTGGCAGTTAAGACGTCGTGTCAGGAACCCGACACTTTTGAAGTGGTTCCAAGGAAACCTAACAAAACTTTCTGGTCCAAGCCGCCTCCTATAGACTCCATAGTTATAGTGGCAGCCACCAAAAATTAGTTAACTGAGGATTCTTCCTCTATACACTCACACACTGAGGAGTCTGGTGTTTGTGAGACCTGGGAAGTGGCTGTATGCTTTGGGCTGCTTGGTTGTTAGAGCCTTGAACTACAAAACACATGACAAGATTTCAGAGGTCTCGCTCAACAAGCATTATTCACTCTAAAGAATCCAATTTTCTCCTGAGTCGCTACTCTGCCAGCCATGTCCAGTATTAGTGATCTCTGTCCATGCACATAATGCAGTTTGGCAGCGAGAGAAGGCATCCTAATGAGACATCATGCCTGGTTGCAGTTATCTGATTTCACAGATGATTTTAAGGCATCCTTCACCAATGTCCGCTTCAAAGGTACTGTCTGCTCAGCTCTACAGTGAAAGAAAAAATGCAGAAAAGTGAGCAAGATGCCAAGACCCTCTCTGTGGAGGGAGTTGAGTTTGAGGCACTCCAACACCCTTTTAACAGGAATCAAAAAAGGACCCTTTAACTCTAGTTCTGAAAGTCTAAACATCATAGGACTCCTGTTCTGACAGATGTAGCCATGGCATAGTTGGTCCCTTTAATGGTTGCAGTCCCAGGGGCCAAGGTGGTCCACAGAACAAGGGATTCCATGGGCCCTTTTCCAATGAATGACCCCACAGTTCCTAAAGGTTTGCCTGATTTATAGCACTCTGGAGGCATTCTGTGGATGCATATCCCTCTACCCACTCACATGGTTCACCATCCCACACACAGACAAGTAAGAAGGATTATATCCAGAGGTCATCACATATAATTTTTGGAAATTGCCCACTCCCTTCTTCCCACCCATTACAGGATGCCTCGCACAATCAGGCAAAGGCAGCCATGTAAGAGGATTTTTCTCTTCAAATAAGTCATTCAGGAGGTCCCAGGTCTCACCAGACCAGTTCAGGTTGGTATTTTATTCATGTTTGTTTTGGTTCCAAAGAAATCCAAGGACCTTGGGCCTGTAAAGAACACAAGTCTCCTGAATGAATGTCAAGACCGACTTTCAAATGGTCTCAGTGCAGTCTATTCTTTTTGTCTTCAGAAGAATGAACGGATGGACAGAATTCAAACGGTAAGAATAGCGGGCTCCAGGTCCGACTCTAAACCAGTCACAAGTGGTGTCCTGCAAGGCTTGGTCCTGGGACCCCTACTGTTCGGCATATACTCCTCAGAAGTACAGGCAAACACAGGAGGACTATGGCTAACCAAGTTTGCTGATGACTGCAAACTAGGAGCCATAATTGACACTCTGGCTGACACGGACATTCTCCAAAAGGGCCTTACTGAGACTGACACCTGGAGTCAAAGTCATGGCCTCAAGCTAAATGCCAAAAAATGCATAGTCATCCCATTTGGGGACAAACAAAACACCCACGAATTACCACATAGGTGGCAGCCTCCTTAATACAGAAGCGGTAATAAGAGATCTGGGGACCCAGGCAGATAATAATCTCTCCTTTGACAATCATATTGCCAAAGTAAATAGGAAATCCTTCTATGTGGCCCATCTGATTACTAAAGGGTTCGCATCTAGAAATAGAGGTTATAGTGCCCTTCTACTAGTCACTCATCAGACCCATCATGAAGTACAATGCCCCATTTGGGATGTACCTCACAAGACACTTCCAACAGCTGTAAAGACCACAAAAGTACCTCACCAAGAGGATTACTGGCCTCAAACATATGTCCTATGCAGCCTGTCTGAAAAAACTCCGGCTGTACTCGGTGGCATATCGCTTACTCAGAGGTGATCTCTGCCTGACTTACAAAGCCATTTCCAACTCAGAATTTGATGGTCATTCTCCACCTAAAGAAATCCAAGTCACTGCTCTCTATTGAGCGAAACCTCGCCACAACAATAAATTGAACATGCTGGAGGGATAGATTCCTGTCACAGAGGCCCCCCATGCTTTGGAACAAAATTCAAACTACATTAGGCAGAACCCCTCACTAACACTCTTCAAGAGAAACCTTGACGAGTGCATGGGTAACAGAAAATATACCCCTGGGATCACTTCATTGGCTCTGCTTGACAGAGGATCAGTTAATTAATCAATGGGGCGGCGAAAGCCGACACACTCTGGCTAGGCTTATAAATGCCTTCGGGCAAATAGCCTAGTACCTACCTATAAACCTATGTGCTCCATAGATATTCAAGATACTGATCTTCACAAAGATTGCGATGGAATCCAGAAGATTTCTGCACTTTTCCGTAGAAGACAGTTGTTACCAATTCAGAGCCTTTACATTCAGTCTCACTTCAGCCCTCAGGGTGTTCACAAATTGCATGGCAATAGTAGAAGCCCTTCTACAACTTCAGAACTGAAAGTTATTCCCTTACTTGGACAACTGGCTCCTAGCTGCTCCTTCAAAGGAGTCTGTCTTGCAAGTCAGGATCATCTCCTTTAGCTCTGCGCCTTCCTAGATATTTCCATCAGTCTACAGAAATCCCATCTGATTCCCACTTAATACTTGCTTTTTTATTTTTAGGTTGTCAGTTGGACACTGCTACATCATTGATGTCCTTCCCCCAGGAGGGAGAAACTTTTGATGGATGAATGTCCCTCAGCGCACTTGGTTCTGAGGGTACTGGGACACATGGCATCATCCATATTGATGGTGCTTTTTGCTTGGCATCACGTCAGGATTCTTCCATGGCTTCTGCAATCTGTGTGTTCAGAGATTCCATCCTCTTTCGCCTTCCCATTATCACAACTCTGTTGTGCAAGAAGCACTTGCAATGGTGGTTACAGAACCTGCTTGAGCTGGCAGGCAGATTTTGTCAGTTTTCCTCTACGGCAGCAATGGTGATCATGGATG
Organism: Protopterus annectens; assembly: GCF_019279795.1. Taxonomy (NCBI): domain Eukaryota; kingdom Metazoa; phylum Chordata; order Ceratodontiformes; family Protopteridae; genus Protopterus; species Protopterus annectens. Next base: position 1,769,916,091 of record NC_056725.1, read on the forward strand.
CATCTTGTCTCTGGTGAGGGGTAGGGGTTGTTAATGCGAAGGGAGAATGGACCATGGTTTTTGATCATACTCTGAGGCTTGTCTTCGCATAACTGTTCTTGAGATGGCAGTTTTCCTTGTGTTGCAAGAACTGTAGGATTGCTTTCCTCCAGAACTGATGAATATTCAGAAAGTCAACTTGACAGTAGTCTGGTACATAAACGTGCAGAAAAGAACCAGGTCATACCCATTGTGAGATGAGACCATGAGAGTGGGGTAATAGGCAATGGCATCTCATCTGTTTCTGACAGCAGCACACCTCCTTGGATGGTTTATCAACTTGGCCTACAGGTTCAGCTATAATCTCCTCTTGCCTTGTGTAGTCCTTGAATTCCAGTAATTTTTAAGAGAATATTCAATAGCTAGGTAACTCCCTGCTTTGACCTTTGTGACTCTCCAGAACATAAAATGCAGCAGTTATATTTTTTTCCATAGTTCCCCCTCTGGGGCAAACACTCAGGGACACACTGTCCCATCATTGTCTTCCAGGGCTAATTTACATGTACCCCCCCCTTCCCATCCCGATTTCTTCAGGAAACTTTGAAGTACAAGGACACTGTAATCCTCTTAGCCCCTTTTTGGCCCAGACAGATTTGGTTACCCCTACTCGAACCACACTTGAAGAAACCCCCGTGGTTTCTTGATCTGCTGCTGAATCTCCTTATTCACTCATCTGGAGAGCCTCACATAGACATTCCCAACTTGAAGTTAACCACTTGTGTCTTCAGTTCCAGTGATGGCAAAGAATACAACTCTTCCCTTAGATGTGGTTCACTTTATCACAGCATTGTAAAAAGAATTGACCCTTAAGGTTTACCAGAGTTAATGACAAAGGTTTTCTTTATGGGCAGAAGCTCAAAACATACAGCCCTTCTTGACCTCTACTGGGGATGTTACTGTTTTTTTGTCTGTTGTTTCACTCCATGTCAAGTTTCTGTGCCATCAAGTTAATTTTGTAGTGGACTGTTCCTCCCATGTTGGGGTCCCAAGGCAGTTCACCAGCTTCATATAGATTGTATAAAGCCTTCTGCAAGGGTACCTCCCTTTTATGGCCCCTAATTAAGGATCTGGTGTCACCTTGGGATTTGAATTTCATTTTAGAAGGCCTACTCAAGCCTCCTTTCAAGCTTGTGGCATCTGTAGACTTAATTCCTCTCCTTGAAAACTGTCTTCCCAGTTGCCATCATTTCAGCAGAAGAATGTTGGAACTTTACATTTTCTCTCCTGTTCCTCCCTGTACTGTTTTTCACAAAGATAGGGTTGCCTTAAGGATTAAATCCCTCCTGTATTCCAAAGGTGGCTTCTGAGACCAATTTTACACAGCTCATCCACCTACCCGTGTTCTTCCTCAGCTATCAGAACAAAGGGGAATATAATCTACCCACCTTGAACATTCATAGGCAACTTCATTTCTACCTTCATAGAACAGCTTAATTTAAGAAAGACTAATAGTTTTTCCATAGCCTTTGTTCAGAAAAAACTGGGTAAGAAAGTCTCAAACTTTTTTTATCTAGGTGGTTATTTGACTGCATTTCCTTTGTCTATTCACTCTGTGACAAATCATTGGCTTCCAAATGCAGAGCTCCTTCTAAAAGAGGTTTGGGAGCTACCGTGGCATTCCTTAGATGACATTTACCAAACAACTGCTTGGTCATCTTCACACACCTTCATTACGCACTTCAAATTGCACTTAGTCAGAGCTTCCTTTAAGGGCCTCCAACCTAAGGGATATCCTGTCATGAGGCCACCCAGGATTTTTGTATTTGGAGATTTTGACTCGTATGCCAGATCAGATGAACTGAATGAATAGCATTTGAAAGCTATGTACTTAGCATAAAGATAAAGCCTTTCCTTCCAGTCCATTCAAAACAACAACCTGTCCTTCTGCCCCCTGCCAGTCTGTAGACCTGGAGGATCATGTCTCCTTCTTTGGATTCAAGGTAATTCAAATCTAGTTTTATGTTAAGGTGTTAAACTCCGAGTTAGGGAGAGAAGGGCATTATGAGAAGGAAAGATTCGGGTCTGTATTATACGCTCAAAGTTTTAAAACTTTGCTCAAATGATTGACACCATATGAGCGAAATTTTAAAACATCGAACGTATAATAAAAATACAAAATACAAAAAAAAAATCTACCTGAAGGCTCTGAGCAGGGGGGCAAGCACCCCTGCACCCTCCACACCCTCTGCTACTTAAATATACCAACTCCGAGATCGCACTACAGTGAAGTAAAGGGAAATATTCCCTACGGCGATCTCTATTGAAACTTGCAAGCTTTTAAAAGTTCGCTCATATGGTGTTGACCATATGAGACTCGACCTTTTGAAAGTTTGCACTCCTGATTTAGACCTGAAAGATTCTGAAGGGCTGGAGGCTGGAACATGAAATTTGCTGGACTGGATACGAGTGGTGGCTCAAGGACTCGTATGTCATATCAGATTGGAATGAAAGGATCTGTTGTAATAAGTGCATAAGGTTTATTTTTGCAAGCTTACATACCTGTTTGGGACACAGTTGTAGACGTGATCTGAAAAGTAACAACGTTCATAAATGATGCTGTAGCATGCAAAAAGTATGCCTGGTTATACCCTTAATCTTCTGTATTAACATCACTTTTGTTTTCTTTTATATTTTTTCATGTAGTTTGATGGGAGTTTTCCCAAATTATACATAAATGTCAGTATGCATAATACTATATTTGCTTAAAAGTTTTCTTTTAATTTTGTAAAGAATGCTACTTTAATGTCATTGTATTAAGCTCATGATTATAATGTCCATCTGTATAAACAGGGACACCAGCTTTGTAAAACATGAAAATTGCAGCAGCATTGATCTAAAGAAAGCCTGTGGCAAATTTTATTTTAATTTTTATTGTATGAAACTACTATATAGTCTGGCTTGTAGAGTATTAAAAATGTCATCAGTGTGATTTCCAAGTTACATTTTGTAATACAGACTTTTAAATCTAATAGAATGCATATCAAACTGTGTAAAAGTTTGTTTTGATATAAAGTCTGTCTGAAAGTCAAGAGAACAGTGTCCATCACCAGAACAAATTGCAGCCATCATGAATGGGGGAAAGAACAACCAAGTTCGCTTTGTGAACAGAACAATGATCTGGGCTTACTTCATAGATTTACACCCTTGGGTGTCACTTTTAACTAAAAATATATAAAAACTGTGATTTTTTTTCTCTAGCTTTGTCAATCAAGTAAATTACTTGAACTTCTTTTAATTAGCCTGTAATGCTGGCTATTGGATACCTTTTTACTGATCCTGTGGTGCTTCGCTTGTTTTATATTTATGCTAAAATCAGTTTCTTCATTTCTCTATAGGGTAATTATCTGCTACAGATTTTTTGCAGCACTCTTAGCCTTGAGTGGTGCATCTGTGTCTATTTTGAAGTCTGCAATGCAGAGAGCTGTGTATTTCCAAACCAGTGTGACCTCAAACAGAGCCCTGATGTGTCTGCACCTTATTCCTGTTATCCTTTTGGGCAGCAGGACTGAGGGTCATAGGCAGATCTTACAAGATTGATCCACATGTATCTGGATAATCATAATGCTGTTGCTTCATCTTCAGGTCAGCTTCCTGTGAAGTCAGGTAAGATCCACAGGTGTAAGGGAGCATGTAGACTTCTTGTGGGAGTACTCCAACTCAGAATTTGATACTGAATATGGAGTAGATTCCACTTCATCCCCTCCAGATGACTCCAAATTTAGGGGAATCCTTGAAATGATAGCTTAGTAGCCCATAGACATCCCAAATTATGTCTAGAGAGGCTCATGCAAGAAGCTTTTCAGACCTCCCAGCTCCCCTGTTGGGTGGCCCCTCCTATAAAGAAGATAGTATGTCTTGAAGTGTGTACTGCATGTGAAGAGCTCAGTGTTGCAGCATGTGTATCATGAGACCAGGCAAGATCCTCTGGCTTTTGGTTTGTTGGAGATTTCCAGTGTGCACCATCATGAGACTTCTATCATAGGTAAGTACTAAGCTAGCCATTTTAAGGGCCATTCTAAGCCTAGCCAGTTTTCCTTTTTGTGCTTGAAATAACTTATCCCCTAATAGTTATAGAATGATCTTATCCATCCCATGGTTGATAATTAATGTTACCTGTACTGAGAGGGTGGCCTAATGGTTAAGGTGTTTGCATTACAAACACAAGGTGTAGGGTTTGAGTCTCACAAGATACAATTGGTTATGCTTAAAATGGCTCGCAAGGGCAATTAGCTTAGTACTAATCTATGAACCTATAATTATACTGTAGATAATTTAAGGGGAACCGTGCATGGGATAAAGCATGTGTGAGATGCATCTCTCCATAAGTAATAGAGGGGGGTGGGGCAGTCCTCAGGTAATTTTTCTGTTTCCCATCCATAGATCTAAGTTGTGCTTGAAAGTGGATGGGGATGAACTTTGTTTTACATGGATGGGGAATCTGTTCCATAGCAGCAGTATCCTCTGCAAAATATCCATGTCCCTCTAAACAGTTCTTTTGTTGCAGACCAAGTATTCCTAATGCCATTTGACTTGCTGATGTGCAGTAATAAATCTGTCAATAATGGGTTTGAAGGATGCCTTGTATATTACTACCAGGTCACCTCTCAGCAAACTGTTGTGTACAGAGGCTAGTGACAGGGCTGTAAGTTGGTCCATGTAGGGACATGTTCCTTTTGGTAGGGTATCTCTGTGGGTATTCCAGTTGTTGCATGTGTCTGGATGGATACATGCCAACGGGGGAATTGTATTCAGTGAGCGGGCTAATGAGGGCTGAGTAAAGGGGGACAATGACATCCCTAGATCTAGACACAATCCCTTTGTTTATAAGCTGTGCAATATAGAAGGACTATCTTACTACAGTAGACACATGTTAGTCAAAAGTTAGGTCACTGACCACATAAGTTCCTAAATCTCGAACAGCTGGGTCAACTCTTAGGATTGTATTATCAATGTGGTAGTTCTCCAGGGCAGATGACTTCCCAAAGGACAGATTTGTGCATTTTTTTGGCATTTGGTTTCAGACCATGATTTTGATACCAGTTATTTATTTGACAAACCTTCTTGCAGGATATGGCCAAGTCATTTGAGGATTCAGTGACTGCTCCTAGCTTGCAGTCATCTGCAAACTCTCAGCTAGAGTATTTTGGAACTTGCTTTTACTTCAGAAAAGCAGATTAGTACTTTACAGAGGCTTGCTGCCCACCCTCTCAGCAAGGAGTGCAGAACAGTGGAAGACTTTTTAAGAAATAGACTAGAGTCCTCCTTTTTGTCTGGGGGTGGCAACTACTTACATAGGTTGTATTGCCAATAAAAGCTGGAGGAGCTACTAAAGGGAGTTCATAAGTCAAAGATTACAGTCTCTGATGGTAACTGTAGCTTGTCGTACAGAACAGCTTGCTTGTAACTTGGTGGATGGTGGTGCTAGGGCAGCAGACTCTAGCATAGTTCTCCATTGCTATGCATGGTTGAACCTTACAGATTTTGCTGATTGCAAGATGTCCTTCCTTAACTCTACTTACGTTGCTGGGATTTAAACCAAAGGTTAGATATACTGGAGTATATTAAAGAGGAAGGCAAAGTCTTAACAGTTGAGGTAAAATTTCAGACTATACACCCATCAAGGGGACACAGAAATCCATGTCAGTTATGGTGTATTGTGGCTAACAGTAAGGAAACTACTAAGAAGAACCATTATGGCAGTAGAAACTTCAAGGTTGGATGCTGATGCACACAGGCAAGAATAACCAGCAGCAATGGCACCATGACGCACTTTGAGGTGGGCCATTAGTCTAATGCACGAGAGCTTGCCTAACTGTCTTACTCCAGAGGCAGTGACACTCTATTCCTCCTCTTAATACATTTCTGGCCATCATTTTTGGCCAACATTCTGTATAACTGGATGAGGATAGTAATCAGACACTGTTGATTCAGTTCTACACCACTCCCCTGCCAGACATGATTTGATTGTCACGTGCCCATCTTCATCAAATAAATACAGTCAAAAAGTAGTTTTAAAACCTCATGAAGAAAGTTGCAAGAGGTCCCACCAGAGCATAGACGATCTAGTTATTACAACAGATTATTTTTAGTTTAGAATAGACAATGGATCTCAGGCCTGTATATATCTGTGCAACCTAAACAAATTTATTCACAGTCATCCTTGATAACAGTGCAGTGCAGTCCATCCATTGCTGCTTGCACAAAGGAGACTGGAGGAGCTCTTTGGCTCTTCAAGAAAATCCTGACTACATATAAAGATCACCATCTAGGATGTTTCTAAACTTCTGGATAGGACCCAGTCTTTATCAATTAGCCTCTTCCATTTAGTCTCACCTCAGCCTCCCACCCCAAGCTTGTTTACCAAATGTGTGCCCTTGGTTGCAGAAAACCTAATGTTGCAAAAGGCCAAAGTTTTTCATACTTGCAATACTGGTTTCTACTTGCACCAGCCTTGACATGTAATTGCAACTTAGGAGACTTTCAGTCCTTGGGGATGATGATAAACTCTGCAAAGTCCTAAATGGAGCTTTCTCAGACACTAGTTTTCATTGGAAACACTTTAAGTGCTCCTGTCTTGCAAAGCACATTTTCTTTCAGACAGGATTTTTTCATTTGCAAAATGTAGTGTCACAATGTTCTGCATATTCTTTGTTGCAGTCCTCACTTTTGAATCAAAACATCCAGTCAGGCTACCTGCAAGCAAGTATCCACAAAGTGTGGACTGCAACAGAGAATATGCAGGACATCATGACACTACATTTTGCCAGCCCTTGACCAACACTACATTTTGCCCGCCCTTAACCAGTATCCTCCCCCACTATGCAAGGATGTCAGTGGTGTAAAAGGTGGGTTGGCTGATTTCTTCATATCTTTCCTATTTTGTACCATTAAGTACTGCATGTTTGAGAATGTCACTCTGTTGGTCTGCCTGCTTTGAGAAGCCAAATAAGTATCCCATATGGAGTTTTCTTATTTCTTCATATTTGTATCAAACTGTATTAGCTGCTCTTTGATTCTGATACTGAATTTGAAGCTGAGACCTTTATAAAAGTTAACTGCATGGTTTGTGGGAATATGTGCTTGGGTTTGCCTTGACCTTGAGCATGATGGGGACTTTTAGCTGCATATTACCAGTTTCACCCTGAGGACAGCCAGTGAAAGAAGACTTTCTGAAAGTTTGCAACTAAAAAAAAAGAGGCAATGAGCTTGGTTTTCAGCTGCCATGGCATTGGCAAAGGTCTTCAGGAATCTCCTGCTGAAAAATACTCTGACAATAGTATAAGTAGAAGCCTTGGGGAAACCACAGGTATCCCAAGGGATGACTTTGGTCTCCCTAATGTCTCTGGGCACAGAGGAGCACTTTTTGGATCTGGCATTCAGTCTGTTTTGGATGAGCCCTTTGACATGACTGTAGGCTGCCGCACCTTCAGCATTTTGTATATTTTTCCCAAACAGTTGATTCTGCTGCAGTTTGCAAAACCAAGAGCCCATCATTGTCAGCAGCTCGTGATGTCCTTCTGTATCCTTGTTGCAGTATTTTTCACAGTAGGGATCTCCTGCCCAGGATAGTCCAACATCCAGACAGTATACCAAAGCTTTTTAGACCTTGCGTGCACCATATATCACATGTATGCTCCCTGGACAAGACATAGGACATAAAGGTGATGTGCGGATGCAGTTTCCCATAACTGCTTTGCAGCCAGTTCGAATGCAATCATAGCTCATTGATCTAAAAGCCATTTTGCTGTGCCATTGGATAAGTGCCCCACTGGGGTCCTTTTTTATTCTTCTGTGATCTTTTTAATTTTTAGTTGCTTAGAGGTCATGACATCCAAGAAGGGAAAATGTCGGCGTGGGAGGCAGATCTTGTAAGGAATCATCACAAACCGTGATACTTTCACTAAGCATTATAAGTCGCATATGATTTTTAGGGCTAGAGCAGGTTTTTGCTCGAGACATTCTACATGGGTTTGTTGAGGGCTTTTCCCAACCTTACACATCCTATTCCTTTTCTTGAGCTTTTGTACCATTCCTACTTTGAGGGATACTGCAACAGTGATACAGAAGAACATGGTACAGTTGGGTAAAATCTTACCATAACAGTAGATGTCCTTGTCATCACTGTTGCAGTATTTGCTGCCTCCCTCCAACCGCCTTTTTTTCTCTTTGGATTTTGCTTTGGTTCTTCTGGCATAGTCTTTGTCCTGTGGCAATTCAGTTATGGGTAACTGTGTCCGTACATCATCATTATGCCCTATGTCCTTTACAGGAAGCATACTTGTGACGTATGGCACATGCAAGATCTAAAGGTTTTGCTATACTGGTAGAGTGTTGGGCTGTCCTTGGCAGGAGATCCAACTGTGAAGACTACTGCAACAATGAAGAGAGGGACATCTACCCTTATGGTAATATTTTACACAACTTTACTTCCTTACTAAAGAAAAGACTGGATTCCTAGGATATTTGTCCAGGAAGGGGGTCCCTGGAGACTGATTTGAGATCTGTCTCACCTGTGACCCCGAGGCTTTTGGGGCAGTTGCATTCAGAATCCTGAAGCACAAGGCACCAAGACTGTCAGCTTGCCTTGGCCTAGGTCAGGCAGTGCTTCATTCCCATCTTCTTTCCCAGTCTTCTACTTGACCAGCTTGTCCAACTGGATGAGGTTTTGTGTTTTGCTTGTTTAAAACCCAAAAGACCAGGACTAGAAATACCAGAAATATTTAAGCCCCTTATAAAAAGAGAAGTATTTAATGTCAAGTTAAGCTTGTTTATTATAATTTAGAAGCAGGTGAACTGGTGTATGTTTGCCAGATTGTTGCTGTATATGAATTGAGACACTGAGGACACTATCTTTTGTTTCTCTATCAGAGGATTTCTTCTTTGGGGACACTCTTCATAAAATAAAAGTTCCAGGGGGAGATTAAGGAATACTTGGTGGCCCAGCCTGGGTATAGAGCTTTTGTGGACATTTTAAGCCTAGTTCACTGGTTGTTCTTTCAGTTGTTTTAGGGGATTTATTCACCAGTGCTTCTGTGAAACCATCCTCCATTCCCTCTGTACTAAGCAAACCTGACTTTTTTTTTTGGTCAGTTTCTCACATATTCCTTTGCAAGAATCCTTTGACTGATCCATCTGTGGTCTCCTAGGATTCCATCCAGGGTACAGCTCTTGCTGCAACCAGGAACCCTATTCCAAATGACAGAGAGAGTAGGATACTCAACAAATTTGAGAAACTTTTATAGTCCTGCTACCCTGCATTGTAGAACCTTTAACTGGCAGACTTTCATTCTTTCTTATCACCAATCCCCACACATTAGAGGGGGATACAGGCTAAGGATCTAAAGCAGGAGCTACTTGAACTTTGCCCTATCATCTCACGTTGTCAAGCACTCAATAAATGTGGTTATGATGTAGGTCAACAGCCACAGATTATATTATTTGGAGACATGCCTGGTTGAGGAGTTGGCTCTTTCCAGACCACAAAGAGGTAGAGTTCTTGAATGCAATCCTGGACAAGGATGTCTTCTTTCGATCTCCTGCTGAAGTTTCCAAAAGACAGGAGGGAAGGGCATAAATGTGCAGTTTGTCTAATGACGTTTTCAGACCCACACTTCTAGTTCAGCAAAAACTACCATGACAAATTGTGTTTATCCATCCGTTGTTGATAGTCAGCCTCACTAGGCTAGTAACCCATCTTCAGGGGTGATTTGAGGTGGTATTTATACTATTAGGAAGAATTTGGCCAGGTCATCTGGCAGTTTCACACAACTCTTTTCGATAGGTGCCATGGGATCTTTTACATCCAACTGATCCACCATTAACTCAAGCAGATAGTACATCTGTTTAACCTCTTATCCGAAGGACGACGCAGTCAAGAGTGTACCCCCCACCCCACCCCCAAATCATGCTACACTACAGTGTCAGGTCAGCAAATGATTTTCCTAGTGTGGGAATAGAACCTATAGGCTTCTGCACCAAAAGAGAATGTGATACCTGTGCCACTGACACTGCAAGTCTTGGCTTTTTTACTGTAAAGAAGAAAAAAGCAAGTTTGGCAATGGGGAAACTGATGAAGGTCAAAAGATGGCAAGTGCGACCCAAGGGTGAAGGCTAAAGGTGATGAAGGCAGTGATTTTCAGAATGAACAGCTGTGACTCAGCCAGGCTGCCCTGTCTCCCTCCATCTTAAGGCTGCACTGACCCCCTCCCCCATTCTTCTGCCTTTTGCCTGTTTTCTCTCGGAGAGTTGTAGGGTGGTTAACCTTCAGAAAGTACTGAGAAATCATTATCGAAGACCATCCATCCAGAAGCACCTTTTCATATTTTTGCACATTATCTTTAGGGTGTTGTGATTGTAATTATTCTAGCACTGAAGGCTTTCTGACATATGTTCAAGGAAGGGATTCTCTAGGTACTGGCAGACAACACTACTGTGATGTGGTACGTAAGCAGGGGGGGGGACTCATTCTTACCTTCTGTGCAGGGTGGCAGTGCAAGCCTGGAGGATAGCTCATTAGGTTGGAATGACTCTTAACAGTAGTGTATATACCCTGTCCACTGAATGTGCTGGCAGACAGGCAGAACAGTTCTGAAGCAGGCCCTTAGGAATGGCTGCTAAACAGGAATGTCTTTCTGGACCTGCCTGAGGGTAGGGCAAGTACCAGAAATAGACCTTGCTTGTTCTTCTAAAAAGGCAATTTATACTGTTCTGCAACAGGACAACATCTACAGAAGCTTGGTGAATAGATTCTTTCTTCCCCAAATTGGACAAATTTGTTTCTTTACATATTCCCTTCTATACCCTTGATTCCCCAAGGCATGTCTTGATGATCAGACAAAAGGCCAAAAATCATTCCTGTAGCTCCCATTTAGCGAAGCCAGTGTTTGTTCCCTTGCCTCCACAGCTTGACAATAGGGAAGTGGAAAGTGTTGCCTTGGCATACAGATTTTATAACTTACAATTAAGGTTTCTCTTGCACCCTAACCTGAACACATTGTCTAAGGCTTACAGCTCTGATTTCATATTGATTCCAAGTAGGCACATGTATTCTGAGGGCATACTTAAAATCATGAAGAGGGCTAAGAAACCAAACATAAAGAAATCTTCCATAGGTAAATGATAATTCTCCCTGTGTTGCCAGTCCAGAAATGTAGATGCAAGCAAAGCTGAAGTAGCAGTGGTCCTGGAAATATTTGTTAGTTCTTTACAAACTGGCCTTCTTATGCATCTGAAGTGCACACTGCTTCCTTTTCAGCCTGCGTACATATCGATCGCCTCCCCCTTTTTTTTTTTTTTTACTCTTGATCTTCTGCTAAGCAGTTTCTGAATGGGTCCTTCATCTTAGACCTCCAGAAAATTTCTACTCCACCATAGGATCTTAACTGTATTTTGGAGAAATTAACTCTGGCACCCTTGGAACCAGCTAATTTGACTGTTCCATTTTGTCTTTGAATTGCATTGCTCTTTTTCTCTATTACCTCTCCTGGGAGAATATTTCTGCTCCACCAGGCAAGGGTATACCATCACACGTAACCATTCGTTTATATCTAAAGTGGCTTCTGAGCTGTCACTTAACCAAAGCCTTTCATTTGCAACTTTTCTTTCCTAATCCACTGAACAGATGAGGAAGGATCCCTTGTTCACTTGATGTGCAAGATGGCGGAGATTTTATCTGCACAGAGGTGAGAAAACTGATCGGATATCTATCTTCTTTGCAAAAGAGAAATAAAGGAAACTTTATGTAGATAGACTGTACTCCTGTTTAGTGTTGCAGTATTCTTTACATATGGGTTGTATTCTGCCAGTTGACCTGACATGTGGCCTGTGTACAGAAGCTTACAGCCACTGCCAATATGTGGGACATTGCATGTAGGCTCAGAACAACGTCAACCCTAAAAGGGATGTCTGCATGTACCATCCTCAGAATTTTTTCACTGCCATTCAAAAGGTTGACTGTTGCATACAGTGTGCAGTAGTATTCCATCTGTATTGCTGCCAGCTTCAGATAAGTAGCCCGTTGGAGATTTGATACTGCTGTTTGTCATCCAGGCAGGGCAAGTGTAGGTGTGGAAGGCAGATTCCACAGTCACAACCTTTATCTTTTTTGTTTGGGGCCTACCCACGATCACCGTTCCTGTTCTGTTTCAGGCCTTCTTGTTAAAGACCTTACGTAGCAGTCTTTTGGCCTTAAATCTTTATCTCAAGAACCAGTCTCTGAAATGTTTGGCTAGAGATGCAATGGAGGGTTCCCTGGGTCCTTTGGCTGAGACAAGTTTGAAAAGGAAGGTGAGCAAGCCAAAACCTTTATCCTCTTCACCTGCACCTTCCACCTCTGACGTTCCTCTTGAGGTTGGTGAAGACCCAGTGGTACATTCAGAGGTCTGGTCCTTTCCTTCAGTGGGTACCTCTGGGGAAGGTGCCAAGGGTGCGGATCCTAGCACATCCAAGACTATGCAGACATTCATTTCGGGCAACATGGGGGAACTGTGGTTTGTTTTGCTGGAGGAATCTGGTGACGCTCCCATCATTCCGTCTAGGGATCAACAGGACGGTAGGCCTATGTCTCTCTCCTCTTCCTTGTCTCTTCTCTCAGAAAGACATTAAAAAGCAAAAGATCAAATATCCGAAAATCCCTTCCACTCCTTAGACTGGTTTGGGATGCTTTCTCATAGGGTCTTAAGACCTTGATGGCTTTGAGGCTTTCCTCTTCTCTCTCTATTCCTGCCTTGACTTCTCCACTGCAGGCTTCTGGGACTCGTATTTTTTTCCTCTGGACAAGCTACCAAGTTTCAGGCCCTTGAATCTGCAGATTCCTCCTTTGATGAAGACTCTTGCATATTCCACCCAGATTATTTCTCCTTTGGAGTATGCTTTTTCTGAGGAGGAGATTCTCCAATGGAAGAACTTTCTTTTGGGGAAACTATTAAAAAGATGCGGGAAATTTTCAAATTGGATTGTTCACAGATTTCTGAAGAACAAAAGTGTTATGATCTGCTTTAAATGGAGGTCCCTGCACCCTCTGCTGTTCTTCCAGCTTTCCTGGATACTTTTGCACTCTCTTCTAAGACCCCTGTCTCCCAGGCTCCTGCTCCCAAAAGACCTGACCTCCTTTCCTGTGGATTCCTCAGCCTCCTTCCTGTCGGCTTCATCTGTTCCCTCAGCTATTAGCTCAACTTCTTTCTCAAGGCCCCGTTCAGACTGTACCTCTAGAACAAAGAGGGAAGGGATTTTACTTCAAAATGTTTCTAGTTCCAAGAACGGATGGTCCTTGGAGACCCATTTTAGATCTTTCCCACGTAAACACTTTCCTGGAAGTGCCTTCCTTTCAGATGATATCACTCCAAACTCTCTTTCTCCTGATAACTCATCTGTCCTTCATGGCTTCTCTGAATCTTAAAGATGCTTACCTGCATAGACCCATTCACCTTCAGTACAGAAAATTCTTGCATTTCTCTGTGGCTTCTTTGCACTTAAAGTTTTTTGCCTTACCTTTGGCCTTTCCACTGCCCCAAGGGTATTCACAAAATGCCTGTCTCTGGCCATTGCCTTCCTGAGGATCCAAGTGTTTCAAGTTTACCCCTATTTAGATGACCTTCTTTTTCTGGGCAACAATTCGGATCAATTGGAACAAAACCTTGTGCAAGCCATTCTTTTTCTTCAAGGCTTAGGGTTTACAGTAAATGTCAAAAGATCCAGTCCGATTCCATCTCAGGATCTCATTTTCTTAGGGTGCATGTTCAGGACACATCTGATGATGATTCATCTCCCTACAGGCAAGGTTCTCTTTTATAACCTTCTGCCCCTTCTTTTTCAGACAGGGGATTTCTGAGACGACTTGGATTCATAGCCTCCACAATTCCCATGCTGGCTTTTGCAAAGCTACACATGAGGAAATTTCAGTAGTTTGTAAAGACAACATGGTCTCAGCATGTTCATCCTTTAGATCTCTTGGTTTCAGTCTTGCCTGAAAACACAGCTCCATTGGTGGATTCAGCAGCTTTCTCAGAATCCAGGTAGTCTTTTTTTCCACCCCAACCTTCACAAATTTTTTCACAGATGCCTCCGACTGGTTGGGGAGCAACCTTTGCTTCCAGGAAGATTCAGAGTCTTTGGTCCCCTTCTCCGCAGAGGGAGCACATCAGCATCCAAGAGATGAGGGTGCTGATTCTGGCCTTGCATACCTTTCATCCTCTTTTCTTACCAGGTCCTCTGAAGATTTTTACAGACAATACCACTGTCCTCTGGTACATAAGCAAGGGAGCACCAAATCATACCTTCTTTGCTGGTTAGCCCCCAAGGATGGGAATGGACTGTCCAGTACAAAGTAACCCTACAAGCTGTGTACCTACCCTTGGCTTAGAACTCAGTGCTGGGCACATTAAGCAGATCCATGACACAATCCTACAAGTGGATGATCCACAAGGATGTGTTCTTGGATCTAGTTCACCGGTGGGGTACTCCACAATTGGACCTCTTTGCCCTCTCCTCAAAACAGACAACTTCTCTTTTGTGTCAGGGTTCCTCACCCTGTCGCTTGAAAGGTGGACACCCTTTCTCTCATTAAAAGGGATGTTTCTTTATGCATTTCCCCCTTCCTTCTCATTCAAAAGTCCTGTTGAAAGTTCAGCAGGAAAAAACAAAAATCTTGCTGGTGACTCCCTTTTGGCAAAGACCACACTGGTTCTCTCTTCTGCAGTTAGCCAAGGGCCATCACCACATGTTGCCTCTCTGGTTGGTCCCACACACACAGGACGAGGGATCCTTGATCCATCCACATCTGTCAACTATACAGCTGACCTTATGGGTGATCAACTTCTGATCCCTTTTCGACACCTTCTCTCACAGGACATGCTTAGGGTTTTGCAGGAGGCCAGGAAACTCGATACTAGGAAATCTTACATTTCCAAATGGAAAAGGTTTTCTATCTGGTGCCATAAACGAAATCTAGACCCACTAGCTGTGGACATTCCAGTAGTGCTTTCTTACTTGTGTGAATTGCTTAAAAGTGGCCTGTCATATTCCTCAGTGAAGGTTCATTGTTCCGCTCTTTCTGCTTGTTTACCATTAATGCTTCAATTGTCATCCAGACTGGAGGTTAAACTTTTTCTTAAAGCTGTCCTGCATATCAAACCTCCCAAGAAACCTGCATTTCCTCCTTGGGATCTCTTCTGTGTCTTAGAGAAGCTCACCCTGGCTCCCTTTGAGCCTGCGGCCTCTAGTCCTCTAAAGTTTTGCACTTAGAAAACAGTGCTTATGGTAGCCTTGACTTCTGCTAGGATGGTCTCTGAGATTCAGGCTTTGAGTGCATCCCCTCCAGTTTTGGTCTTCCACAAGGATAGAGTGTCTTTGAGAACTAACCTTTTTTTCATGCCTCTGAAAACTAACCCTTTCATGCCTAAAGTGGTGAATGAGTTGTCTCTTAATCAGTCCATTAAATTCCCCATCTTTTTTCCTTCTCAATCCTCAAGTGAAAGAATTTTACATAATTTATATGTACATAGGCAACTCAGATTTTCCCTGGACAAAACAAAATATATAAGGAAGTCAAATCAAATTTGTGTCTTTTCATCCACGATCTCTGTGTTCACCTGTTTCCAAACAAACCATTTCATTTTGGATTTCTAAAGTTATTGTGTTTTGCTATGATTTTCATGGGAAATTGCTACCATCTCCTGTTGGTGCCCATTCCACCAGATCTTTTGCTTCATCAGGGACTTTCTTTAAAGGACTAGATCTTAATTCCATTTTGGAGGCTGCTATTTGGTATTCTGTCCCTACTTATGCTAAACATTAAAAGTTGGATACTATCTCCAGGTACAGGGCAGGATCTGCTAGAGCAATTCTGCATGGATTTGTGGAAAATGCTTTCTCACTTTCTTCATAGACTCCCTCCCCCTCCCTGGGTTCCCTTTGAGCTTTGGCACTCTCACATAGGGAAAGGATAGTGCAGCACTGAATAGAAAAATATAGAATAGCTGTGTAAAATCTTAGCATAACCATAGATGTCCTTCTCTTCTATGTTGCAGTATTCTGTCCCTCCAGCCTTCCCTCTATAACTTGTTACTTCCTAGGATGACTCTTGGTTTGCCTTCCTCATGGGGGTATCTTGTTCTGTGGATGGTACCTGCGGACGTCCCTTTTATGTCTGGTGGCGTTAGAGCCTTCAAGCAATGTCCCACATACTGCCAGTGGCTGTAAGCTTTTGTATACAGGCTGAATGTCGGGTCGATCAGTGGAATACAGCCTATATGTAAAGAATATTGCAATATAGAAGAGAAGGACATCTGTGGTTATGGTAAGATGTTACACAACTATTCTTTCCCAAAAGGCTTGCTCATTTTAGTTCATATTGCTATATAGCTGAAGGCAAATCTTCACTGGGGCTTATCAAATGGTAGTACCTGACTGAGCTAAACCCAGATTTAGCTGGAAAAACAAGCCACCTTGGTGGACCCCTGACGTTGGCTATACAACAGAAGGAAAAAATTCTTGTCTAAGTAAATGGGAGGGTGTATAACAGAGAAAAATCTTAGTAGTCTCAACAGGAAAGTCAGGGAACTAGTCACATCTTCAGGATATAAATACAAGACTAAAATAGACTCCCAAGCAAAGGATAACCATAAAGCATTTTATAGTTTTGTCCGATATATTAAGGGAGACTGGTCAGTGTGCTGAGTTAGCTGTAGATGGCATTACCTATACTCAGGCAGAAGTACCAAACCTGCTGACCAATAAATTCAGTTCAAATTTCATCCCATCATCACCTGCAGTCACTCCCCATGAAGTACCTCCTACCATTCTTTTGCCTGTTATCACAAAAGAACAGGTAGTCACTACACCCTCTAAAGCTAGAAACAGCATCCGTGGGCCCTGAAGGCATCCCAGGGTGCCTATTAAATAGCTTGAAACATGATCTAGAAAACCCTCTCAGATCTCTGTTTGTTTAACCACAGTCTCCAGACAGGCTTTGTCCCAATAGAGTGGAGGGCAGCAACCGTCCTGCTTCTGCACAAGGGGGGAACCATTAGCTGACCCAGGAACTACCAACCCATAAGTCTGACTAGCCTCACATGAAAGGCTATGGAAAGGATCATCATGAACCTCATTAACCATGACAGGAAAACTCCAGACTCTAGACCCAACCCAGTTTGGCTTCAAGAGCAGGTCCTGCCTGCTCAGTCTGGAGGACTTCTTTGAGAAAGTCACAAAGGCCATGGATGAGGGTAAAACAGTGCATACCACCTACCTTGACCTGGCTAAGGCAGGTGGCACAATACCCACTGAAGTTTTATAGATAAGCACTCAGAATTGGGTATAAAACTTTACATAACCATTTGACAACCGACTGGTTCACTGATAGGACACGTTAGATTGGGGGAATCTACATGCAGCAAGAGGCCAGTCACCAGTGAAGTATGACAGGGCTCAGTGCTGGGCCCCTCCTGTTTGGAATATACTTCTCAGATGTTAAGGCAAATGTAGATGGCATTTGGTTGACCAAGTTTGTGGATGACTGCATGTTGGAGGCAGTCATTGACTCCCCAAACAACATTGCTATCCTGTAGAAAGGTCTAATGCAGACTAATGATTGGTGTTAGAGCTGTGACCTCAGACTAAATGCAAAGAAGTGCATAATACCCTTTTGGAAATCACAACATTGTTGTACAACATTGACAGCACCCCCGTAAGAATGGACCCAGTGGTGACAGATTTGGATACTGAGGTACATAGTAATCTGAACTTTGATCATGTGCCCACAGTGGTGAAGAAATCCTTCTATGTGGCTTATCCTATAAGTAAGGCAGGGTATACAGATCTAAGGATGTCATAGTACCAGTGTACTTGGCCTTCATTGGACTAATCGGGTGCAGTGCACCCTTTGGCATGTACCTCACCGGGTACCTGCAACAGTAGGAGTGCCTCAGAAATTTCTCACCCAAAAAAATAAGGGTATAAACAACATACCATATGCAGACTGATTGATTAAAAGACCTATCACTGTATTCAGTTTTCTACCGATTACTGAGGAGTGATCTGTGCCTGACCTACAAAGTAGTCTTTTACCCAGCCGTGATGGGAATGTTGCAGATTAACTTCATGAGGGTACCCACTCCAGATATCTAAACTTGATGTCTGACATGAGTAGATCATGCTGGAGAGACAGATATGCATCCCAGAGACTGCAAGCCCTCTGCAATAGGCTTTCTTTAAACGTGAAGCAAAGTCTTACCCTGGTTGTCTTTGAGCACAGTCTGGACCATGGATGGGAAATTGTAAATTTGTTCTTGGGGTGGTACCCATGTCCCTTATGGACAGAGGCAATTTGTAAAAATAGTCAAAACCTCGCCTGCTGTCCCTTACTTTCTTTCCCATAAGAATATAAAATTGGGTAAAATCTTGGTAAAACTAGCCAGGCTTATAAGGGTTCTTGGGCCATTAGCCTAGTCGTGTGCTATGAACTGTACTTTTTGGCCCCCATTCTGTGGATAGTTCTTCTGCCTGTAAATCTGTCCACTGTCATATGATGATATGGCATCTATCTAGCTATATATATGTGTGTGTGTGTGTGTGTGTATGTGTATATATATATATATATATATATATATATGTATATATATATATATATATATATATATATATATATATATATATATATATATATATATATAAAATGCTATTTATGCTGAACCTTGACTTGTCTTCTTCGCTTTCTTCTTATGCTTGAGCAGTAGTAAGTGGTTACAGTTGTGACTACAGTCTGTACATTTTGAGTGGATTTTTTAGGAGCTCTATCTGAGCTTCGTTGCTTTTAAACTTGAAGTGTTGACTTTTTTTCCTCAATTTATTTTTCACCTAATTGTTTTATTGATCTTATTCCTGCCCATTGTTGCATTTAAACTTGTTGTTGTGTTACTTGTTCATTGAGTCTGATGAAGCCGTCTGGTGAAAGCGCTTACTCATTTCTACAGGAATAAAGAGTATATACTGGATTTATATTTTGCCTTTTGAGCCTTGACTTGGATTTTTTCTATACGTACTTTTAGGGATTTTGCCTTCAGCTGTGTTCGCCTACTTCATCCGTGCTTCCATTTATTATTTAATTTTGTGTTTGAAGGGCGTTCACTCTGCTACACCTGTTTATACTTTTTGACTCGCGCGCGTGTGTGTGTGTGTGTGTGTGTGTGTGTGTGTGTGTGTGTGTATATATATATATATATATATATATATATATACACATACACATATAGATATATATATCTATCTATATGGGATCCGTCAATATGTTTGAAGTTTCACTACTTCGAATTCCACTTCGCCGAGTCCACTTGTTCGAAGTAGCGAAACTTCGAACATTGACATCGGCAGTCACACTACAGCACGGAATGGGAATATTGCCTGTTCCCCTGCTGTAGTGCAATGTCGGAGTTGGTATATTTAAGTAGGGGGGGTGGGGGCCACAGCCCCCCACATGGGGGAGTGTTGGAGGGCTTTCTCCCTGCAAAAACATGTTTTAATGTTTTTGTTTTTTTGGGTAGCCCGGGGAACTAGACTTCAACGAAAGTGCACTTTCATTGAAGTGGACTTTCGCTGAAGTGTAGGGTCTACTGCTCTATTTCGAAGAAGTGTATTTTCGATGTAAAACAGTAGACCCATATATATATATATATATATATATATATATATATATATATATATATATATATATATATATATATAATGTGTGTGTGTGTGTGTGTGTGTGTACGTGTATGTATAGATAGATGTCTGGCAGTGTGAACAATGGCTGAAGAAGATTGTCACTGTTGAAGCAACACCTAACCCCAAGTGTTTAAAAAAATGGGTAAAAAGGGATTGTGATGGATGGGGAGGTACACAGACACAGAGACAGACACACGCACACACCTGGTGCCCTCAGCTTTTTCTGGTACATTTGTGAAGCAGTTATTTGCTCTTTGGCATCTGTCTTCTTGATGTTCTTCGTGTTTCACTGTTGCCGTCATCACATTTGGGTTATCTGCCTACAGGTAGCCCTCAGCCGGCCTGAATACCAGAGTCTTGGATTCCTGTGTCGGATGCTGTCTCTTCTTCCATGACGTCAGGTCGTCAGGAGTATAAAACATGCAGCCGATGCCATTACATCATTCTTTCTTGCCGTGCGGTGCCTGAAGCAGAAGCAATTCGCAAGTGCCGGTCAGCAGACTCCAGTAATTTTCTTTTTCGAGTTTCAGAACCAAAGACTTCAAAAAAGCTAAGTACCCCGTTGGGGATCCTTTTTCTTGCTCTTAACCGATGTCAGTAAAAGTTAACAATTGTATTGCCTGTGGAAAGCAAATATCTCATAAAACTTTTCATTCTTACTGCATTCCTTGCTTAGGCCCAGACCACGTGTTCAACCCCCGAACTATTCGTCGTCGGGCTACATTTGCCGCAAATGATTTTGGTACTCTGTGCAATTATCCAGAAGTGGCTTTGGTAAGCCATCCGACTACCGACATTCCGAAAGAACTTAAGGGTAAAGACAGACTGCATAGGTCCAAAACTGCTGATGACGCTTCTGTTAAGCTAGTTGCCAGTCCGCCGGTACTCAGTAAGGCGCTATCGCAGCCCCTGATATACTTGCTACTTCATATTTGCAGGCCTCTACTGCGACCCATTTTGAGTCCGGTATGCCGCAAGATGCTTCTTCAACTATGGAATCTGCAGATTTCTCTACCTTGGATTGGTCCGGAGCCGCTGTGCAGGCACCGGCTTCTGAGGGAGTATTCAGGCCTACAGACTTGCATGTTAAACAGACACCATCTTCTTCCTCCAGGCCTAAAACTTGCAGGATGCCTAGAAAACCAACGTCCAGACCACAAGGTCAGGCCCATATGCCTCAAAAACAAATGCTTAGAATGGCTGAAGACCTTATTACCTTAATTAGTGGAAGCCAGCCTTCCCCCCTCTGAGACCTAGAACTGATTTTCCTTCTGATTCTTCTAATCAGGAATCTGATATTTCTATTTCTTCTGATTTACCAGGGATTGCCCTTACCTACCTATGAGGATTCTGATGCAGAGGATTCCATTCCCTCTGCTTCCCCTCCAGAAGATTTTTCTTTTGGTGAAACCTTGCATACTCTTGTGGAGCATTTCCACTGGGAAAGCCAGGATTACTCTGACTCCAACAAGAGGAATTCTTACTCCTTCCTCAACACAGGCCTTTAGCTATCTCTCCTGTTCTGGACATTGTAGATGATGCTTTCCTGGAATCTAGCCTTTCCCCAGACATCTTACCTCCAGCTCCCAGTAAACCTGACAGGTATTAGAGTACCTGACTCTCTGAAGTTCCTCTTCAAGAATCCTACTGCGGATCCAGAAACCATTTCACAAGGACCAAAGGGCATTAAGGTTACTGCTGCCAAAAATCCTACCCCTTCTGATAGAGATTCTGGAGCCTTGGACAGATGGGGTAAGAAGGTATACATGTCTGCTCCTTTGGTCATTAGGGCTTTAAATTGCCAGTTTTATATGTTAAAGTACCAGCAGCATATTATGGGACTACTTAAACAGAAAATGATGCTGATTTCTGATTGTGCTGAACACAAAGAATTACAGGATTTAATGCATTCTTCAGAATAAGTTGGCAAGCATACTTTGCAATGTGGTTTTGACTTTTTAGAAGCATCTTGCAGGGCTTCTGTCACTGGGTCTGTACTTAGAAGGCATGCTTGGCTTAAGGAGCAAAACTTGCCAGATCATGTGAAAGCTAAATTGCTGGATGCTCCCTTAAACCAAGACCGCCTGTTTGGCAACAAAGCCGAAGTCGTCCTCAAAAAGATGGAGGAAAAAGCTAAATCTATGCAAACTGTTAAAGAATTCCTGCAAGTACAGCCTCCCAGATTTAGTAGGCATTGGCCTTCAAAGAATTGGTCCTTTCCAGTCTCTTCCAGGCCCTCTCAGTCCAAACCCAGGAACAGCAGAACACCTAGGTTACAGTCTCAGGCTACGCATAGTCTAAGCATTGGGGGGCTTCCACTTCCAAAGTAGGTAGTAGTAAGGCACCCCCATATGGAAAAATGGTGCAATTACTTAATCTTAACTCTTCCAAGCCCTGCTCAACTGCCTGTTCCATTAGGAGGAAAGCTCGCCCTGCATGCAGAAAACTGGGAACTCATTAGCCAAGACAAATGGGTTTTGAATGTAGTTTCACAAGGATACAGATTCTACTTCCACACACTACCAACCCCAAATGGTTGGCCGAACCTACCCCAAAATCATTGGGTAGAGGCCCAACAGCAGGTTCTCTCTTTTCTAAGTATCAGGGCTATTCAACCTGTCCCAGCAAAGTAAGGGGACAAGGTTTTTATTCAAGACTTTTCCTGGTACCCAGAAAAGACAGCTCCTGGCATCCTATCCTGGACCTCTCTATTCTATACATATTTTTGGTAATTCCAAAATTCAGAATGCTAACACTTCAGCAGCTGCTTCCTATGCTAGGCAAAGATGCCTGGTTGGCAACCTTAGACTTAAGGGAAGCTTACCTGCACATTCCAGTAAGGGAATCTTGCAGGAAATACCTATGCTTCAGGGCAGACTCCATGCATTATCAGTTCGCTGCACTTCCCTTTGGCTTATCTACTGCGCCCAGGGTAGTCACAGTGTCTAGCTCCAGCCATTGCATTTTGCAGGCAGAGAAATATTCAAATATACCCATACTTGGACGATTGTCTGATTCAGGCAGAAAGCCAGGACTTGCTTTTTAAATTATCTGGCATTCATGAAGAAACTTCTAACCTCTCTGGGATACACCATAAATGAAAAGAAATCTCATCTAGTACCCTGCCATCAGATTGTATTCCTGAGAGCAGGCGTGAACACAACTTCCCAGATGGCTTTCCTCACTCCAGAGAAACAAGTTTATTTGACAACCTACTTCAAACTACTGGCCACAAAGACCCAGCTATCTGCAAGGAAAATTCTGGAAGCCCTGGGTTTCATGGCCTCTTGCATTCTACTAATTCCATATGCAAGACTGCATATGAGGAAACTACAATGGTATTTAAAAAGCCTATGGTGTCAACATTCTCAGGACTTGGAATCAATGATTCCTATCATTCCTTGAGGAACAAATGGGAAACTCCAGAGATAGACCTGTTTGCCTCCCCTCAGAACTACCAATTGGACTAATTCTGCACAAGGACTTCCCACAGTCAAGCTTGGAAAGTGGGATGCCCTGTCCTTTACCTGGGAAAGCCTCTCTGTTTATGCCTTTCCCCCTCTGCCTCTCCTCTCGAAGGTTCTGCTAAAGATCAAACAGGACAAGCCAAGGACAATACTGATTGCACCAGACTGGCCACGCCACCACTGGTGGTACCCCCTTTGTGCAGTATGACACTGCTGGAACCATGGCACCTGCCTCAGACTCCTTTCCTGCTGTCCCAGCAGGCGGGCCAGATTCTGCACCCTCCATTTCAAACCCTGAACCTTGCAGCCTGGCTAATTCCTTGAGCTCTCCAATAGCATCCCTCAGTAAGCAGGCGCTAGACGTCATTCTGGAGGCAAAGAGGCCTAGTACTAGAAAATCCTATGCTGAAAAGTGGAAGGGATACTGTTCCTGGAGCCAGACTCAGGAGATGGGCACAACAGTGCCCAACTTACCTCATATACTTCAGTACTTAACAGAAATGCACCACAAGGGCCTATTGTTCTCGTCAATTAAAATTCATACCTCTGCCATTTCAGCACATTATAATACTGAACCCACTCCTCTTCTCTCACCCTCTGCTAAAGCAATTCCTTAGAGGGGCCAAAAAGACCCCCCCCCCCCCCCCCAGGAGAGCCCCTACTTCAGCCTGGGACCTTAACTTTGTATTGGAAAAGCTTACTCTCCCTCCTTTTGAGCCAGCTGCAACTGCAGAGTTGAAATTCCTTTCTTGGAAAACAGCCTTCCTTCTAGCCATCACTTCAGCAAGAAGAATGTCTGAATTACAGGCCCCCATGGCAGTGGAGCCCTTCATTATCTTCCATGCAGACAGGGTTTCCCTCAGGACCAATCCTTCCTTTTATGCCCAAGGTGGTGTCTAGTGTGGGCCTTAATCAGTCCACTCATTTGCCTACCCTTTTCCTGAATCCACAAAACAACGGAGAACGAATACTGCACTCTTTGGACCTGCACAGACAACATAGATTTTATTTGGACAGGGCTAAGCCTCTCAGAAAATCTGAACAGCTGCTAGTTGTCTTTGCTGCAGGAGCAGAGGGGAAGGTCATTTCAAAGCAAACCATTTCTAAATGGATAGCCCATTGCATTAATTTCTGCAATAAGCACCATGGAAAACCTACCCCACAGGGGATAAGATCACATTCCAGTAGGGCTGCATCTACCTCTACAGCCTTTCTCAGAGGTGTCTTTACCAGGGACATCCTAGAAGCTGCTACCTGCAGCTCTGTACATACCTTCACGAAGCATTACCACATGCCTATTTTTTCTAAATCCAGAGCTGGTTTTGCCACTGCAGTCTTGCAGGGCTTAATAACTGGCCCTAATGCTCTCTAACTTTATCCTCCCTTCCTTAGCTTTGAGAATCAACCCAAATGTGATGACAGCAACAGTGAAACATGAAGAACATAGTACAGTTGTGTACACTTAACATAAATGTAGATGTTCGAGTGTATTCACTGTTGCAGTCCTGGTTACCCTCCCTCCAGCCCCCTGACTTCTCTTGGCTCTACCTTTCCTCCTTCTTTGGTGTATTTAAGCTTTCTGGTGTATTTGCTTTATGATGGAGGGGTATCCTAACATATAATTGCTTCCCATTGTGGGGGCACTTGACATCTGGGGCAAGAAAAACTGATGTAATGGCGTCGGCTGCATGTTTTATACCTCTGACGACCTGACGTCATGGAAGATGAGACAGCATCTGATGCAGGAATCCAAGACTCTGGTATTCAGGCTGGCTGAGGGCTACCTGCAGGCAGATAACCCAAATGTGATGACTGCAATAGTGAATACACTCTAACATCTACATTTATGGTAAGTGTACACAACTGTACATTTTGCAAGCTTTTTCTTGGACATTTCTTGTAAGACTTCCAGCTCCGTAATTATTTTATGTCTACATCTCTACCACAGATATTTCAGTTATGTGGAGCAAGACAGTGTTTTCAATTTCCTTTAGACTTGTTTCATTGGACTTAATGTAATCTGCTATTCTCCCATTCATTATTATTATCTCATTTGTATGTATGATTGCTTTTTCCTGCATTGATGCATTGTCAGTTTATTTGGCATTTAAATTTCCCCCTGTACTCCACATACACCTGCCACATGTTTTCTTATTCTCCAACTTCAGTTCTTCCCATGGCCTAGGTATCTGCTTTTTTTTTCTTTAAACATTGATTTGACCATCCAAATTTATACTCTTTGTTGAATTGCTTGTTCATTATTTTTAACCTGACAGCTTTTTAGCAGTCAGTTTACAGTGAGCGGACAGGAGGACATGAAAGGCCTTGTTAACTCTTTGACGCCATGATGGAAGTCCCTGTTCTGCCATCCTTGGGTTGCATATGCCACCTGGGTGGTTAGTGCTGTAGCCTCTGCCCAGACCATTGGAACAAGTTAAAACTGAGGATGATATGGATACATGTCCTTCTTATGCCACAAGTGTGTTGATGTCTTGGTTGGGGAAGAGGGAAGCTCTGGAAGCTGGGCCGGACCTCAGGCTTGTTTGGCACAAGTCCAGAGAGTTAGCACTAGTGCAGCTGTAAAATACTCTTAACACCTGTTGCTGTGGTAACGTTCTAAGTACCTTTTTTTTTTTTAAGTTTTGCCATTGTTTTTTAACTTATTATTGTTTGGATTCATTTTCAGAATAAGCCTGGTGCTGAAAGTTTTGAGCCTGAACCAAAGAAATTTGATGGTACTGGATATGACAAAGACCTTGTTGAAGCTTTGGAAAGAGATATAATTTCCCAGAACCCAAATATTAGATGGTGAGTGAAAGCTCTATGAGCAGTTTATTTTGAATCTTCTCACACAAACGTGGCAAATCTTTACATTAACTATTCAGTTAATGTTTTAATTTAATTTTAGTTTGTATTATTCTTTTTGTTATTGCAGTGTATTTTTTCTGTTTGGCACAGGGTTGAACAGTTTTCTACAGCGGCTTTGTAGAGAGCGCTGTGCAGTTGATCTGCTTTCATTGCATAGGAAACTGAAAACAGTGTAGAGATACTCCTTGGGTTGGGGAAGAGATGGCAGGTAATGTAGTGTTTCTGATCAAATATGAAGACTAAAAATGCAAGAAACCAGTCAAACTTTGTGATACATGACGCATTTGTGAGCCCTAGACAATGGAGTCTGAGACATAATAGTTAACGAGATAAATGCCTTGCACAGGTATTCATTTTCAGTATATGAATACATATTACTGGATTTATAGACAAAAATTTCATAAGATGTATTTTCCATTTTTCCAGTATTAATCTTCGCATTCCTAAAATTGTAATTAGTACACCAATCTTTACATCTGAAGTAATTTACTTAATTTGATCTTCAACCTGTGGGAATATGGATCCGCGTCAGATCCGAGTCGGCAAAGATTATTAGCATCAGCTTCGAGCTCCAGACTCCTCCCCTTGCCTTCCATCCCCAGATCTCATTTGCCGTGATTTGTGAAAGCACCGTGTCTCTGAAGCTCCAGTTAGCAGGGTATTTTTCTGGTATTGTATGTTAATAATTTTCGCTTTATTAGCCTTTTTAGCTTAGCGTAGGTACCCCTTCTCTCCTCCCATCGCTATGGTGCCGTGTGTAGGCTTGTAGCAGTTGCTAGTTAGTGTAGTTTGTCTGTGTGCCCCTCCCCCTTCTAGTCTGTTCAGTGTGTGGTGAGTGGGTGTGTGCTAAAGTTTAAGTGGAAAGTTTTTCTTTCCTTTCCCTAGGATGGCTGGAAAGCTTATTTTTAAGCGCTGCACAGTGTGTGGCCATAAGCTCTCCCCAGCGGATGGCCACACTCTGTGTGTACTGTGTTTAGGTGTGGCCCACCTTAATGTTGACTGCCACATGCTACACTTTGCTGTGAAGGAAAGGTTAGTTTGCTGTTATTTTTTGTATTTCTGTATTGCCTTTCTATATTTTGAATACTGTAGTTTGTTTTCTTTACCTTGTGTTTTGCTTGCATTCTGTTTTAACAGCATATTAAAACTTCAAAAGAGACCACAGCTCTCTCTGTTCTGAGTCAGGCAGAATTTTTCCCTCCCTCCCACCCATTTAAGTTGTCTTGTTAAATACCACTGTCTTTCTAGTTGCCTGCCTCTTATGTTAATCTGACCATATATCTCATTTCTCTCTGCTTTCACTGGCTTATTTGAGTAATCACAAAACCATCACTTTTGAAATCCTTCCTTCAATTATTTAAATTTATTGGCCATCCTACAGTTTTTCATAGTACCAAAATACAAAAGTGACCACCCCTTTCTGTCCATCTTGCTGTTTTAAAAAATAGTAACTCTCCACTAAACCTTAACTTTTTAAACAGGTAAAACTCGTTACCTACTTTCACATCTAACTTCTCTAGTGCACACTGCAGAGTGCATTCTTTTCAATCTTACCTTTAAGCATCCCTGTTACTAGCACTTTCTCTAATACCTAAAGATCATCTCTACTTGACTCCAAGTAGACTTTTCTCTATCTGTTAAACCTAGCACTTGCTCCTTACAGTACTTATTACCTTGATCGGCACTCTTATAGATAGCACCCCAAAAGGCAAACCCCCATTTCTCGGTCACCCACGTCCCCGGAATCTCTTTTAAAGTTTTTGTCTAGTCCTTCTAGCATGTCGAGGATCAGTTGCTAGTGTCCTCTCCTGCTCAGCTGGTGAACCTGGGAATATTGAGGCAATGTTACAATTGCCTCATGTACACTGAACAACCCTCTCCTCCTCCCACAAAACACAAATACATGCGAGAGATGCAACTATACGGCCAAACTGGAGGCTGAGCTCTCTCAACATAGGACTGGCAAGACCAGTCAGGAGGAGAAGGTTACCACACACACTATAGACCCAGTCTCACA
Source organism: Protopterus annectens (assembly GCF_019279795.1). Classification (NCBI taxonomy): domain Eukaryota; kingdom Metazoa; phylum Chordata; order Ceratodontiformes; family Protopteridae; genus Protopterus; species Protopterus annectens. The sequence continues at coordinate 1,769,944,180 of NC_056725.1, forward strand.
TAGTACCATCACAACCTCAAATCATACACATAAACACACAAAGACATACTCGGCAGCTCTGATCAAAATCTACCAAAACAGCAGAGGCCACCAAAGCAGACACCCAAACAACCACCACCTCAGAACACAACACCTGCAACACATAGACCTCACAGTCAGTGTCTCAAACAGTCACAGCCCTTAAGGCCAAACACAATGCCAGACACACTAGTCATTGGTGACTCCATAGTCAGACACACTGGCGTCCGCTCACCAGACTGAGTAAGGAGAAGGTCACAGTAAGCTGCCTGTCGGGCTAGAATCTGCCACATAGCAAGCACTCAGGTCTCTCAACAGCAGGTACAAATCGACTCAGTCATTCTCCACACTGGTGTCAGGGACCTGAGGCGTAACTCCTTGGACTACATGAAAAGAGACATTGAGGAGCTCTCTGATTATGTAGCCCAGGCAGGTATGACCCTGACCTTGAGCAGTATCCTACCTTCACCAAGAATGATGCCACAATACAGAGATAAGATGATCAGCTTTAACAATTGGCTTAAACTCTGGTGTCATTCAAAGGGGATCCAATGTCTGTCTGCCTGGGATGACATGCTGGACAAGCCACGCTGCTTGGGCGGCTTGCACCTGTCACCCTGGGATTCGGATATTGGCAAAGGCTCTTGCCACCCCATAGTGCCTTTTTAGGCAAGGCTCAAATTCTAAACCTACCACCCTAGAACACAAAAAGGAAAAAAACTAAGGGTAATGCTGCTCAATGCCAGAAGTCTAAATCTCAAAATGCACGCTCGAGGCCCTTCTCAGTATGGAGAACATCGATGTCTGTGCAGTGACAGAAACCTGGTTCAAGGCTCCTGAGAGCACCCCAGCACTATCAGGTTTTACCTCTTATCATGCGTTCCGGCCCCAAAATCCGGACAATACCAAGAAAGGAGGGTATCCATATTCATCAAGGACACCCACACCTCAAGACTGGTAACCGATGCATCGGAGACCATCCAGGTGCAATTAACCATAGGCAAGACTGCTCTGCAAATTGTAGCATGTTACAGGCCACCCTCACAAACTCAGGAACCTCACATGGCCTTCCTGAAAACACTAGAGGATAAATGTATCACCAAACACCATCATACTAGGTTACTTCAATTACCCTAATATAGACTGGGAACACTACTCAAGCCCAAACACCCTAGCCCAAAAGTTCCTGGAATTCTTAAACTCAAATGCCATGGAACAACTAGTCACCATCCCACAAGAGGAGAAAACATACTTGATCTCATCATCACGAACATGGGAGCACAATGTTCAACACCGGAAGTATACCCCTCACTGGTGAGATCAGATCACAAACTAATCTTGCTGGAGGTCCTCATCCCACCCCACCTGAAATAAAAAGACCACAGTAAAGAACTTCTCAAAGCCGACTTCACACTTCTAAAGACTAGTGTGGTCTCCTTTAAGGCCCCAAGCGGCGGAAAACAGTACTCAAGCCGCTGCATCACTTACAAATGCCTTCTACCAGCACCTGCAGGACTGCATGGATAAGGCAATCCCAAGCAAAACAAAGACTCTTTGTACCAAAGGCAAGCGTCCAGTCTGGTGGACCCCAGCCATAAACAAACTCTACAACAAAGGAGGAAGCTACTACAAGATAGAGCAAAATCCTTAAAAGGTAAGACACCCTTGATCACTATAAGTAAAAACTAATAGCTCTCATAAAATCATCCAAAGCAAATTTTGAGAAAAATAGCTAAAGACTCAAAAGACAATCATAAGGCCTTCTTTAGCTATGTTAGAAACCTGGGAGGAAACTCCCAGATATGCTCAGAACTAGTTCAAAATGATGTGAAGATTACTGATCCTACAGACATTGCCAACATACTGGCTGACAGGTTCAGTGCAAACTTCTCCCCTCCCCAAAGGAGATATCTATACCAGCGATTGCAGCCCCCAAACATCTCCAATGCCCAAGTGAGAACTGCTCTCTCCAAAGCAAAAACACAGCATCCATGGGACCTGATGGTGTCCCCGGCTGTGTGCTCCACGAACTCAAGGAATTAAACCCACAGCTAGGACAGCTGTTTAATCATAGTCTTAGCTCGGGATACGTGCCCAGGGAGTGGCGCACTGCAACTGTGGTCCCACTTCACAAAGGCGGTGCCTCCACCGACCCTGGAAATTACCGGCCCATTAGCTTGACAAGCCTTATCTGCAAAGCCATGGAGAGGATCATAATGGACCTCATAAGTAAAGACATAGAATTTGCAGACTTTGGATCCATCCCAGTTTGGCTTTGTCAAAGGCGGATCATGCCTTCTAAACTTGGTTGACTTTTTGAAACAGTCACCAAAGCCATTGATGAGGAAAGGCAGTCCATACAGCCTACCTCGATCTGGCGAAGGCCTTGATACAATACCCCACTCGGGTATCATTGAAAAACTCATCAGCTTAAATGTTAACCCATACATCACAAGATGGGTTGCAAACTGGCTGAGTGACAGAACCCACAGGGTCAGAGTTGCTGGCACCATGTCAGACTCAAAGCCTGTCACAAGTGGTGTACCACAGGGCTCAGTCCTGGGCCCACTCTTGTTTAGCATCTACTTTTCCAGTACAAGCAAACACAGGAGGGTTATGGCTGACAAAGTTTGCAGATGACTGCAAACTGGGCCATAGTAGAAAACGCATCTGACACAGATAGCCTGCAGAAGGGTCCCACAGAGGCGGAGAACTGGTGCCAGAGCCATGGCCTAAAGTTAAATGCCAAAAATGCATAGTCATACCCTTCGGGAAAAACAAGGTTACCCCTAGCTACCAAATAGGTGGCAATCCACTGAGCACAGAAGAAGTTATCAGGGACCTGGGGACCCAGGTTGATAGTAGTCTGTCATTCGACACCCATGTAGCTAAAGTAGTTAGGAAGACCTTCTACATTGCCCACCTTATCATGAAGGGATTCTCATCTAGATCAAGGGAGGTCATAGTCTCCCTATACTCATCACTCATCAGACCAATGATTGAGTACAATGCCCCATTCGGAATGTATCTGACCCGACACTTGCAGCAGCTGGAGAGGCCACAAAGTTCCTCACCAAAAGGATAAAGGGTCTCAAACATCTGTCCTATGCTGCCCGACTGAAAGAACTCCAGCTCTATTCAGTCGCTTACACTGCTCAGAGGTGACCTTTGCCTAACATACAAGGCCATGTCAAACCCAGATTTGATGAATATGCTTCACCTCAAAAATCTAGATCCGTCAGAGCCACAAGGCGGGACACTTAAACCTCGACACGGCTATTAATAGGACGTGCTGGAGGGATAGATTCATCACCCAAAGACTCCCTATGCTGTGGAATAAAATCCCGGTATATGTGAGGCAGAGCACCTCGCTGGCCTTTGTTCAAGAGAAATCTTGACCAATGGATGGGAGATCGCAGATATACCCCAGGGATTACCTCAGTGTCACTGCTCGACAGAGGCACAGCAAAATAATGGGTATAGTTCCCCATACTAAAGGGGTGGCGTAAGCCACAAAACTATGGGCTAGGCTTGTAAATGCCCTCGGGCAGATAGCCTAGTATGAACCTATGAACCTATTTGTGCGGGTTTCAATCCCCGGGCATTGAAAGACAAAGACCAAGTTGGCCCTTAAGGGGCTTCTTCCTGCCACTGATCCTCCCTCCTTGTCCTCAGCTTCAGTCATTGCGGCTGCCGTGGCTGCCTCTCCCGCTTCTCTGCCTCTGGTCTCCCCTCCCTCTCAGGCTGGGACTCAAACTCCTGCTTCTAAGCCTGTGGTAGCAGAGCAGAGGAGGGGTAGAGAGCGGGGGAGAGAGTCGAAAGAGAAGAGGAAGAGGTCTCCGTACCTCGCGTCACCCAGTAAATCTGCTCTAATCTGTGACCCTCCCCGGCTACTATCTCTGAGGTTCTCCCCAGAGCCAGAGGGGGCACGCTTGGCCTCCCGTGCTTCAGCTCCCTTGACCAGCCAGGTCAGAGTCTGTGGCCTCGTCTCTGTTCATCCGGTCTCTCTTGGACATGGATCTGGAAAAGATAAGACACTTTATCTGTATGCTGATCCAGATTGTGGTCTTGCCAGCCCACCCTCCCTCAGGAGGGGGCAGCTCGCTTCCTTTTTTTCAGCCTATTACTTCTTCCTAGATCTGATCTTCGGCTTCGGACTTCTCGGATCAGAGGTTGGCAGTGATCAGGGCAGCTGCCTGGAGCATCTCAGATCTGACCAGTTCAGATCCGAGCCGATCTCAGAGCTCGAGCCTGGGGGTTGGATCCGAGGGAGTGGAACCTTTACCATCGGCTACGACGTTGTCAGTCCAGGTTTCCTCTCTCGGAGCTCCGGCCACTTCGGGTCCAACTCAGATTCTCGCGTCTGACCTGGGCAGACCAGCCACCTTATTGGCTTCACAGGAGGTCCGCTCTCCTTCGATGTTCGATGTGGTAGAATGGGTCCTCCATCGGATCGAGGCCCCTGACCCCCCCCCAGGCTCTACCCAAACCCGCTTGGCTCTGTCTCTGGTCCCTGTCGTCTTACCAGAGGGGACAGCCTGTGCCCGAAGGGCCCCAGACAGTTCCCCCAGAGGAGCAGATGGCTTGTGAGCACTCCCCGGAGAGCTCCACGGGAGATGTGCCTTGCAAGCATATGTGTAAAAGGAGGCACTTGGACTTCCTTGAGTCCCTAACCAAAGGCGCAGACTTAGATGAGGGGGAGGGCTCCCCAAGGTCAGCCCCCGACGATGTCTCCTTTGGAGTCGTCATGGAGATCTTGTGGCAGCGGGGAGGTTGGTGTGCCCCCAAGCCCTCCTTTGATGAGTCTGTGTTTCTGGAGGCTTTCGGCAAGGGCCCGTCTATGTCTTGGGTGTCCCCCCCACCCCATGGATCTTTTAGTCGATTTGATCACGTCACAGGCATGGAAGGAACCTGATACCGTGGAGCCGATCCCCAAGTGCCCCGATAAGGTTTTGAGTCCCCCTATAGACAGGCCTTCCTGGAGCAAGGGCTCCCCTGTGGACGCCATGGTGGTAGCAGCTGCCACTGAGGGAACTATCTCAGGAAAGTTCCTCTGTCCACCCTCCTGACTTGAGAGTCTCAGATGATGGACCGGCTAGGGAAGCCGGGGGTATGCTTCAGCTACCTTTCCAATAAGGGTGCTGAAATACTTGGCCCATGGTACGAGACCCCAATGTGACTTGGTGAAGTAGCTGGAGGAGTCTTCACCCAAGTCCATGTCGCAGGAGGACAAGGCTTTGTTCTCTGTGAAAATAGCCACTTTGAGAGCAGTATCGAATACATCCATGCGACTCCTCTCCCATGCAATGGAAGGAGCGGCTAGGGTGGCTGGGTCCGGTGTGTCCATGAGGCATAACGCTTGGCTGAGGTTGTGCCAATTTACCGAACCCTTTATGGTGCCTTTGCCAATGCCCCTTTTGACGGCTCAGCTCTGTTCAGTAAGACCATCAAGTTGACCCTAGTCCAGAGTGAGGCGGAAAGGAAGACACCTTCTGCCATCTGGATCCGCTTCTCTAACCCTCAAAGGTCCTTTTCCCGGAACCAGAGAGGGCAAAAGAAGGTGTGGTTCCGCAAGTCTCAGTACTCCCAGGACACTCAGGGCTCTTCTTCCCCCAGAGGCAGAGGGGGACAGAATGGACACCGACCCAGAGGCTGAGGGGGTCCGCGAAACTTCGGGTCTCGAGAACCTCTCTTGGACAGACCTGGGCAGCAACCCTGAGGTGTTGCCCGACTGCTCTACTCTGGAGGCAGTTGGGGGGCGATTGTCCTTGCACCCAGAGGCTTGGGAGTCCATAACAATGGACCGCTGGGTGCTGCAAATCATATCCAGGGGATATTCTTTCCCCTTCATGGGTTTTCCAACCCCTCCCAAACACCTCCCCGGATGTTCCACCCCGTAAAGGGAGACAGCAGCACAGGAAATTTCCAAGCTGTTAGGAAAACGAGCCATCGAAACTGTCCCCCCAGATCAGTCCAGATCAGGCTTCTACTCAAGGTTCTTTTTGGTGCCAAAGAAAATGAGGGACTTGAGGCCCAATCTGGACCTCTCTACCCTGAACCTGTCACTGGCCAAAGAAAAGTGCTGGATGGTCACACTACAGTCCATCATGCCGTATCTGCAAGAGAGCGACTGGATGTGCTTGTTAGATCTTCCAGGATGCTTAATATCACATAAAGATGCACAGAAGCTCCAGGATGTTTCTCCGCTTCCGGCTAGGGGGCCAAACATTACCAATTTTGAGCCCTATCCTTTGGTCTCACCACATCCCCCAGGGTGTTCACTAAAATGATAGCAGTGGTAGCGGCTCACCTGAGGCTTCGGGGGATTTAGGTCTGTCCGTACCTGGACGATTGGCTTTCACTGCTCCCACGAGGCGTCTACTTTTCCAAGCCAGGGTCTACTTTCTGATACTTGCCCTGAGCTTGGGTATCGCAATCAACACATCCAAATCTCTACTAAAGCCTGTACAAGTGATAGACTGCATTGGTGCCAAGATAGGCACACTTCAGGGCAAACTGTTCCTGACCTCGGATAGAGTTCAAAACATCAAGATGCACGTCTCCCTAATTTACCATTCTTATCTCCTGACAGCGTAATCTGTGTTGAGGGCTCTAGGCTCGATGATGGCAATCATAACTCTCCTTCCATGTGCCCGACTACACATGCGGATTCTTCAATGGACTTTGGTGGTTCAGTGGTCCCTGTTGGATTTACCACTAACCTATCCTACCCACCTAAGTCAAGTGTGTTGGTAGTCCCTCATATGGTGGATGAGCTCTCCGGACATTTTGGAGGGACAACCCTTCGTTCCAGCCCCGGCCCAAGCCACAGTGATCACGGATGCCTCCCAACTCGGGTGGGGGGACATTGTTTGGGCAGGACAGTCCAAGGCTTGTGATCCCCCATGGAGATCAGTTTGCATATCAGTGTCCTAGTGATGAGGGCGGTCATTATAGCATTGCAGGCCATTTATGCCTTTTTTTCCCCCTGGGGACGAATGCTCTTCAGTCAGACATGTCTGTAGTCTGGTACATCAACAAACCGGGAGGGACCAGATCTTATCCCGTTTGTTGCAAGGCCATGAGAGTGTGGGACTGGACGATCTCCACCAGTCACTTTCTTATCGCAACGCACATTCCAGGATGGTCCAACATTCTAGTGGACAGGCTAAGTCGGAACATTCTGATGCCTTACAAGTGGTCTCTGAATCAGTCAGTAGCAGAACCGATCTTCACCGAGTGGGGTCAACCTTGCTGCGATCTCTTCGCATTTCCTTCCAACGTGAAGTGCAGCAAGTTTTTTGCTCTGAACCCCCCCACCAGGGGGAGTCCCCCAAAGACACCTTAATTCATTCTTGGCCTCCCGGTCTTTTGTATGCTTACCCTCCAGTCCCTCTCATGCCGAGGTTTCTGCAGAAACCTTGTCTACTGGGGAGCAAGGTGATCCTCATTTCCCCATTCTGGCCTCGCCAGGTATAGTTTCCCATCCTTTGGTCTCGCCTTCTTGCTCCACTGTGGATCCTAGATCCTTTTCAGGATCTGATTTCAAACCCATTGGGGGTGCCTCATCCAAATCTGGACAGCCTGAAGCTCATGGCTTTGCTGCTCCAGTTTCCGTGATCACTACGACTCCCTGACTTTCCTCCTTGGTTGAGTCTATTTTGGTAGCTGCTCATAAGTCTTCAACCAGAAAGGTTTATCGCAGCAAGTGGAAACGTTTTTCTTTTTGGGCCTCTCGGAGGAGTTTGGATTCTTTTATGGCTCCTATTTCCACTATCCTTGATTTCATAGCTGATCTTTTGCAGCACGGAGCTAGTTCTTCTACTGTCAAAGTTCAATTAGCTGCCATTTCTCATTTTCATGTGGGTGAGAATTCTACATCCTTAGCATCTTCTAGACTGTGTAAAGCCTTTATTAAAGGCACTTTTTTGCTGTGTCCCCCAGTCAAAGATCCTGTCTCCCCGTGGGACCTTACTATGGTTCTTCAAGCTCTGGTCGCCCCGCCTTTCAAGCCTGCCGCTACTGTTGATCTAAAATTTCTATTGTGGAAAATAGCTTTTCTGGTCGCTATTACCTCTGCTAGGAGGGTCTTGGAATTGCAGGCCTTGTCCATAAAATTCCCGTACATGATTTTTCATAAAGATAGAGTTTCCCTTTGCACCAGTCCATCCTTTCTTCCTAAGGTGGCATCACCAGTCAATATCAGGCAGACTATAAATTTGCCTGTGTTCTTTCCTAATTTTACCAACAAAATGGAATACAAACTACACATGTTGGATGTTCACAGACCGTTACAATTTTATTTACACAGGACAAAAAATTTTCTTAAATCTGATCAATTTTTTCATTCCATAGATCCTTTTTGGGCAAACGTATTTCCAAGGTCACGATAGCTAGATGGATTTCTTCATGCATCCTACAGGTCTGCAGTGACAAAGGCATGTCTCCATCAGGTCAGGTTAAAGCTCATTCCACCAGGTCCATGGCTACATCTGCAGCTTTCTGGTCTAGTGTATCTTTAGATGACATTTGCTCGGCAGCTACTTGGTCCTCATCTCATACGTTTATCTCTCATTAGAATTTGGATTTGACCTATAGAAGGAGAGAGCATCCTTTGGCTCCGCGGTGCTCAGGAATATCCTTCCATGAGAGCCACCCAGGAGTTTAATAGCTGGGGACTGTCCCACAGGTTGAAGAACAAATGAAGTAAACTACTTTAGATAAAGAAGCTATATGTACTCACCATAACATTCCATCTGAGTAGTTGTACTTTATTTGTCTTCAAACATCCCTCCCTCCTTCCCCCGGACCTTTGGCGCATGTTCAGCCTGCGGGGGCTTTAAGTATAGGTCACAAGCATGTTATCGGGTCGGGTTATAAGTGTAAGTTCAGGAAAATCTGTCTCAAGGTACACCAAATTTACAGAATCTACTTTGTGACATGGATGAGCTTTTACCCATGCAGAAAACATACAAATCACTATGAAAACATATTGTAAATTACATATTTTTGGCACCTTGACATGATCTAGTTGCACATAAAAGGTCCCCCGGTAAGCATCTAGTTGTAATATTTGCATTTTTGCTAACATACTCTAAGCACATTGCACAGTTATTAACATACTTAAGTATCAAAGAGGAGACATGAGGGGCATACCAACTTTGGGGAGTTTGGTTAAACAAAGCTGTCTTACCTGCATGGGCTTGTAAATTATATGCCCTTACTAGGTAAGGTAGCAAGGAGGCGGGCGCCACCAGTTGGCCCTCCGGATGTCACCATAAGCCATCAGTGGATTTGCTGCTTCTACCCTTGGGCCACTTCTGAGCTTCTCCCTGAGATGCTTCAGCTTGGAAAACTGACACTTTTTAAAATTAAACACACATCACTACTGTTAGATTCTTGCAATAAAATCGTATGTAATTTACACAAAGTCCTTCACTTAGCAGCTTGAGCTGCAAAATTTTTTTTTCATATAGTTAAAAAGAGAGACTAATTTTTGTTAAAACAAACTATTATTTTTGCGACCAAATTTTCGTTTTGATCTCTTTCACAGACACCATCCACAAATGGATTTAATTTGGCATTGTGCATTGGAGTATTCTTTAAGTCCTTCTTAGGAGATTGCAGGTAGTCGCACACAATCATGCTCTTTACCATCCTCAGCAGTAAATAACAAAGATGCAGGATTTAGAACAGAACAGCATACTACAGAAACAGATGGATCAGAAAGACATTCACATTCATGTTTAGATGTGCAGTCAAGAGTTGTTTTGTTTTAAGTAAGAAAGATGATACAGAATGAGGGACAGCTACTGCAAGATCCTGCCCCGAGATATTAAATGACCAAGGTAACATACCTGAGGTAACCATAGCTGTAATTTTTCTTTTGATACTTTGTGTCGTGTTTCTTCAAGGATGGTTAAAAGATATAAGGTATCCTGCTAACATTGCTGAAAAGAATTGGATGCTGTTAATAAATTATCTACATATATTGCACTAACACAGACCCACCTGGAAATGTGACATCTTTCAAATAATTTTTTTAGAATTTGAGAAAATAATGGATGTTCATGTTATCCTGCTGCAGTCATCACACTTGGGTTATCCTGTCGTCAGACGGTCCCGCAGTCGGCCTGAATTCCAAAGTCTTGGTCCGGCGTTGGTTGCTGTCGCTTCTTCCCTGACGTCAGTGCGCCAGGGGTATATAAGAGGCATCCAACGCCATTTTCTTCAGTCTTTCTTGCCGCACGGTGCCCGAAGCAGCAGCAGTTCGCAAGTGCCGGCCGGCCGACACCTGAGATTTTCGAATCGAGTTACAGTCCAAAGTCTTCAAAGTTAAGTACCCCGTTGGGGAACCTTTTCTTGCCTCAGTCCGATGTCAGAAAAAGTTAGCAATTGCATTTCTTGTGGGAAGCAAATACCTCATAAGGACTTTCATTCTTATTGTATACCTTGCCTAGGCCCAGACCACAACGTCACTGGTTGTCGGTTTTGTGCTAGGTTCAATATGCAAACTATAAAGTGACGCTTTGATTTGACAACACGCTTTGATTTATATTTCGACACTACTTCTGTAGGAAATTTAATTACACTATGCCGTCGGAGCAACTGACTACCGGCGTGCATAAAAAACGCAAAGATAAAGACAGGTAGCCTAGATCCAAGCCAGACTCCGAGGCCTCGGCTGGGCCGGTTCTCCGGTTTTCAGTGAGGCGCCTACGCAGCCCCTGGCTACCCCAGAATTGGAACCCCAAACCACTTCAGATTCTCTAGCAGAAAGTTCTAGGCCGACGCAGCCATTTTCTTTAGGCCCTACCGACGACATTGCAGAAGGAGAAGCCGGTGCTGTAGAAACACCTTCAGTTTCAGAAGGTGTCTTCAGACCGAGTACTCTCGCCATAAAATCTTATGCTAAGCTTAAGACTCCTCTAAAACCAAAAAAGACTGCACTTCAGTCTCCAGTTCAAGGCGCCATGCCTAAGAAACAGATGCTTAAAATGGCTGAAGATTTGATTTCTTTAATCAGGGGTTCTCAACCCCCCTGACAAAAGGCCTAGACAAGAGGAGGATTATGCCTCCTCTGATCAAGTGTCTATTTCCTCAGGCTCCTCTGAGTAACAGGATTACTCCTTTCCCCCTTATGAAGATTCTGATGCTGAAGATTCCTTTCCCTCAGCTTCTCCTCCTGAAGACCATTCCTTTGGGGAAACCTTACATACCATGAGGGAACATTTCCACTGGGGAAGGTCAGGACTACTCCGACTCAAAGAAAAGGCTCCGAGAGTTTCTTTTACTCCCCCAGCACAGACCACTTGCTATCCCCCCAGTTTTAGACATTGTGGATGATGTTTACTTAGAATCTAGTCTAAATCCAGATTATCTGCCTCCTGCTCCAGCCAAACCAGATAGATACTGTAGAGTGCCTGACTCACACAAATTCCTTTACAAAAGCCCTGTTGCTGATCCAGAGACTATAGAGTGCCTGACTCACACAAATTCCTTTACAAAAGCCCTGTTGCTGATCTCCCAGGGTCCCAAAGGGGCTAAGGCTTCTATGGCTAAAAATCCTGTACCCTCTGAAAGGGACTCCAGAGCACTAGATAGGTGGGAGAAGAAGGTTTACACCTCAGCTACTCTAGCTATGAGAGCACTAAATTGTCAATTTCACATGCTTAAATACCAGCGATTCCTAATGTCTCAAATAAAACAAAAGATGAGCACGCACCCTCAACAGTCTGAATTCAAGGAAATGCAGGATCTGTTGCATGCAGCTGAACAGGTGGGCAAACATACTTTACAATGTGGATTTGATTCCTTGGAAGCTTCCTGTAGAGCAGCTGTTACTGGGTCTGTTATACGTAGGCATGCTTGGTTAAAGGAACAAACTCTGCCTGATCATGTTAAAGCAAAGTTACTAGATGCACCCATACAGCAGGATGTCTTATTTGGGGTTAAAGCAGAAGAGGTTTTAAAGAAAATGGAGGATAAGGCAAAATCTATGCAGATGGTCAAAGATTTCTTACAGGTACAGCCCCCACGCTTCAGCAGAAATTGGCTAACAAAAAAATGGCCCTTTCCAGCTTCTGACAGACCACAGAGGGGTAAATACCAGGCGCCCAAGGCGGAGAGGACAAGCATAAATCCCTTACAAACCTCGCCAATGGGGCACTGCAATACAGAAGGGAGGAGAAGGCAGGTCCCAAACTACTAGAAGGCAAACACAATGACTTACACTTCAAACTGCCAAGCAAAACTCTCTTGGCAGCTCCCTTGGGAGGAAAATTAGCACTTTTTGCAGACAACTGGTGCATCGTCACAAAGGACAAATGGGTCCTAGACATTATCTCACAAGGATACAGATTCCATTTCCACACCTTGCCAAGGATAAAAGGAATGCCAAACCTGCCACAAAATCAATGGGCAGAGGCACAAAAACAAATTACAGCTCTCATGGACATGAGAGCCATTCAACTGGTACCTACACAGGAACAAGACCAAGGATTTTACTCAAAGCTCTTTCTAGTCCCCAGAAAGGACAATGCTTGGAGACCCATTCTGGACCTTTCAATTCTAAGCACCTTCTTGCAAGTACCCAAATTCAAGATGCAAACACTACAGCAGGTTCTTCCCATGTTGGGCAAGAAAGCTTGGCTAGTAACGTTGGTCCTCAAGGAGGCATACCTGCATGTCCGTATCAGACAAAATTGCAGAAGATACCTCCGTTTCATTGCAGGTTCAACCCATTACCAATTCTCTGTGCTGCTCTTTGGCTTATCTACTGCGCCCAGGGTCTTCACAAAATGCCTGGCACCAGTAATTGCATAGTGCAGACAATGAGGAATTCAAATATACCAATACCTGGACGACTGCCTCATCCAAGCAGAAAGCAAGGACATTCTCTTACAACATCTGGCTTTTGTAAAACACCTATGTTGCCTAGGGTGCACAGTAAACGAAAAAAAATCAAGACTAGTGCCCTCACAAAATATGACATTCCTGGGTGCCAGCTTGAATACAACGGCCCAGATGGCTTATCTGACACCAGACAAACGACTACAACTAGCTCAATACTTGAAAACAATGGCATCAAAAGACCCAACTCCCTGCTTGGGCTTCATGGCATCTTGCATACTAATACCATTTGTAAAACTGCATATGAGGAAATTACAATGGTACCTAAAAAGCGAATGGACTCAACACAGCCACAGCTTGGAAACAATGATACCCCTCATTCCCTGCCTTCAACAGGAGTTTCTGTGGTGGTCACAGGCATGTCACCTCAACAAGGGTCAGCCTTTCACCTTACCCTCCAGCCAGGCAAACTATGACAACAGATGCATCGGACTATGCCTGGGGGGCACACATGGCAGGACGGTGCGTTCAAGGCATATGGACTGCATATCAAAGGAGTCTGCACATCAATCAAAAAGAAATGCTAGCTGTACAGAATGCCCTGACAGCCTTCAAGGATCTCTTACATCCAGGACAGCTTACAATAAGGACAGACAACACCACAGTAATGTGGTACATAAACAAACAAGGGGGTATACACTCCTACCCTCTGTGCAGGCAAGCAATGACCTTGTGGAACACAGCACTGGCTTACCAAGTTCAATTACAAGCTCAATTCCTGCCAGGAAAAAAGAACACATTGGCAGATGACCTAAGCAGAAATATCATGGATCCCCATGAGTGGAAACTGGATCCACAAGTACTTGCAATGATAACTCAAAAATGGGGGCACCCAGACATAGACCTGTTTGCCAGCCCCCAAAACTATCAGCTAACAAAATTTTGCACAAGGACATTTCACCATCAAGCTTGAAAAGTGGACGCACTCTCATTCAGTTGGAAAATGCTGACAGTATATGCCTTCCCTCCATTGCCCCTTCTCACGAAGGTGCTGCTGAAAGTCAGGATGGAGAGACCCCGAATGATGCTCATTGCCCCAGACTGGCCACGCCAGCACTGGTACCCACTATTAAGGAATATGGCCCAGGGCCCACCATGGATTTTACCACAAATTATTCATCTGCTCACACAGCAAGACAGTCAAATCCTACACAGCCAGCTCAAAACGTTAAATTTGGCTGCATGGCAAATCACCTAAGCAACCAGCCAGCTTCTCTTTCACAAGCTGTTATGGGGGTTATTCTGGAAGCCAGGAGGACCAGCACCAGGAAAGCCTACTCAGACAAATGGAAAAGGTTTTGCGCCTGGAACCAAGCTAAAGGCCAAAATACCCTTCAGCCAGACATACCTCAGATTCTACAATATTTAACTGAGATGTTAACACAAAGGCCTTTCTTTTTCATCTATTAAAATCCACGCCTCAGCTATTTCAGCTCACTACAACACGGCTCCTCCCTTATTTTCACATCCACTTCTAGGGCAGTTTCTCAGAGGGGCCAAAAACATTAGGCCTCCCAGGAGAGCACCAACACCAACTTGGGACCTCCATTTTGTTCTGGAAAAACTTACGCTACCTCCTTTTGAACCAGCTTTCTCAGCTGACTTAAAGTTTATATCATGGAAGACTGCCCTGCTGCTAGCAATTACTTTAGCCAGAAGAGTCTCAGAGCTGCAGGCACTAATGGCAGTAGAGCCTTTCCTCATTTTTCATCAAGACAGAGTTTTTCTACGAACTAACCCCTCTTTTATGCCTAAGGTGGTATCCAGTGTTGCTCTAAATCAAAATATCCATTTACCCACCTTCTTTCCAAATCCACAGAACAAAGGAGAAAGACTCCTGCATTCCTTGGACATTCACAGGCAGCTATGTTACTACTCGGATAAAACTAAGGTTTTCAGAAAATCTGACCAGCTTTTTGTATCCTGTGCTACAGCATCACAAGGAAAGGCTATCTCAAAACAGACCATTTCCAAATGGATAGGACATTCCATATGTTTTTGCTACACCCACCATGGAAAACCAGTTCCTGCTAGCATAAGGCCCCACTCTACCAGGGCAGCAGCTACATCTACAGCCTTCCTCAGGGGGGTCCCAGGCAAGGATATTCTGGAAGCTGCAACTTGGAGTTCAGTACACACCTTCACCAAACACTGTCACTTACCACTTTACTCTAAGACTAGAGCTGGCTTCGCCACTGCAGTTTTGCAAGGCCTTCTAGCCTCCTCTAACCCTGTTTGACTCCACCTCCCATCCTTAGCTTTGGGATTCTACCCAAGTGTGATGACTGCAGCAGGGTAACACGATGAACATAGTACAGTTTTGTACCTACCATAAATGTAGATGTTAGAGTGTATACCCTGCTGCAGTCCAGGTTACCCTCCCTCCATCCCCTCTGGCCTAACTAAAACCTTTCAATACCTTAAAATCTGATACAACCTTTGTGGTGTATTTGCTTATAGCTGGAGGGATGTTTTGTTTGTGATAAACTTTTATTATTGGTACTATCTACTGACCACCTTTTGGGGGGGGCACCTGACATCTGGGACAAGAAAAACTGAAGAAGCCGGCGTCGGTTGCCTCTTATATACCCCTGGCGCACTGACATCAGGGAAGAAGCGACAGCAACCGACGCCGGACCACGACTTTGGAATTCAGGTCGACTGCGGGACCACCTGATGACGGGATAACCCAAGTGTGATGACTGCAGCAGGGTATACACTCGAACATCTACATTTATGGTAGGTACAAAACTGTACTATTCAGTGCATCCTTGTGGCAACCACGTCCATGTGTACTGCTGTCCCTTATAAGTAAAAGCAAACAAAAACTGACTTTCAGGGTGGATAGATATAGAAAAGAATGCTGAACAGAGATCTGTTTGCAGAGAAATATTTTGCTGTAGGTGGTATGCAACCAAGTATAGTTGCTGGATTTGGAATCACAGGACTAGTTGGTAATACTGCGTTGTTTACAGCCCTCAAATCTTGCACAGACCTATAAGTATCCTTTTTCCTGGCTTTTTCACAGGGCGAATAGGAGTGTTACAAGGCCTTTTGGCTGGTACTATCATTTCTTGTATCAAAGATTGAATTCTAGGTTTGATTCCCTGCTCTGCTTCTGGTTTCATTAGATCTGCAGAACTCTAGGGAGAGGTTTTGATGGATTCAATTTTATTTTTACTGGTTCTGCAGATTTTAATGTACCTACTTTATTACCGTGCTTAGCCCATAAGTTAGCGGGTACCTGCTGTAGCAGTTTCAGTTGTATGTACGCCATTGAGAGGCTGTTCCTTAGCTTCTACTAACACTACTGATACCTCCCCCTCTGATTCTGTTGGAACATCTAGATACAACCCTTCTGGTGTACAATAAATAGTACAACCAATTTGCACAACAGATCTCTCAGGCCCCAGGGAAGCAGACCCCCCCCCCAAGACAACAGCCACAGGGAATGCAGAGATCAAAGCAATGGAGTTCCTTCACATCAAAGCCAGGGAGTGTAAAGCCCACCCCA
Organism: Protopterus annectens; assembly: GCF_019279795.1. Taxonomy (NCBI): domain Eukaryota; kingdom Metazoa; phylum Chordata; order Ceratodontiformes; family Protopteridae; genus Protopterus; species Protopterus annectens. Next base: position 1,769,960,624 of record NC_056725.1, read on the forward strand.
TCATGGTAAGCGCTCACAATGACACTCTACTTCCACCCCTCCCTCTGCCCACCTGCACTTGCCACTAGGAGAAAAACTCTCCTTCCATGCAAGCACCTGGCCCACCATTACCAACGACTGCTGGATCCTTAACATAGTGTCCCAGGAATACACATTTTCTTTCCACACGCTCCCAACCTCAAAAGGGTTCCCAGGTCTTCCTCCAAACCAGTGGGCAGAGGCCAAAAAGCAAGTCCTTTCCCTGCTGTCTGTGAGGGCAATAGAGCACATTCCTGCAGAACAGATAGGCAAAGGTTTCTACTCCAGGCTCTTCCTGGTACCCAGAAAAAAGGGCACCCCATCCTTGATCTATCCATTCTAAACACCTTCCTGGTGATACCAAAATTCAAAATGCCCACCCTCCAGCAACTACTACCTATGGTCTCCAAGAATGCTTGGCTAGCCACCCTAGACTGAAAAGAAGCCTTCCTCCACATCACAATCAGGGAATCATGCAGGAAATATCTATATTTCAGGGCAGGATCTCTGCGCTTCCCTTTGGCTTAACTACTGCTCCCAGAGTTTTCACAAAATGTCTGGCTCCTGCCATTGCTTTTTACAGACGTCTTTGTAAAGCCCCTACTGACCTCCCTAGGGTACACCATCAACGAAACGAAATCCAAACTAGCACCCACCCAAAAGATTATATTCGTGGGAGCAAGCCTGGACACATCATCCCAGATGGCATTCCTTACACCAGAAAAGCAAACTTACCTGACAGCCTACTTCTCTCAGCTAGCCACCAGACCCCAGTTATCCGCAAGGAAAATCCTGCAAGCTCTGGGGTTCATGGCATCTTGCATCCTACTCATTCCATATGCCAGACTGCATATGAGGAAACTTCAATGGTACCTAAAAAGCCTTTGGTGTCAACACTCTCAAGACCTGGAAACTCTTATACCAATGATACCTTGACTAAGGAAAGATTTTCTTTGGTGGGCAGCAGCATGCTACCACAACAAGGAAGGGACTACCTTTCTCACCACCCCCTACTGCCCAGACCCTCACCACAAACCCATCAGACTATGCCTGGGGTGCACACCTGGATGGCCAAAAAGAGATGTTAGCTGTCCAGCACGCATTGACAGCTTTCAGGCCCCTTCTCTCCCTAGGGGTTGTGCTGATCAAAACAGACAACAAAGATTTTTTTTTTCTTGTACAAAATGCATGAAGGTCTACCGCATTATTGGGAAAAGGGAGCCTAAGCCACGGGATAGTGTTCCTGCTTTAGCTTGGTCCTTTTTATATGGAGTTTCCCAGAGAAAGAAAAAAATATTGGCTTTTCTGGTTTTTGATTAAACGGACAGGGAATATTTGCTAGTGAAATTACATTCTGCTTTTTCTTCACCTGTTTCTTCGTAAAAGAGAGTTCTTTCTCTGTCTGACTCTGATTTTCAGCCAGAAGAGCAGGGACGGGAGGGGTACTGTGCATCAGGATGGTCTTCTCACTCTGAAAATTCTGAGTAAAGTGCTGCTGCAGATTTCCTTCCAGAAGACCTTTCTTTTTTCCTGAAACTTTATCCAAAAACATTTTTTCCAGTGGCATCAGAATTAAATTCCTATTGCCCATGAATATTCTGCAGGCTGCAGCTGTCCTTCCTCTTGTCTACCTTAGAGAATGTTTACCTGACAGTCAACTCTCCTACCCCTAGGAGGTCTAATACGTTATGCAAGATTCCTCAAACTCAAATACCTGTTTTCTAACTCTAAAGCAAACTGTGAAGTGATTTTTTTTTTCTCCAGAATTGCTTCAGCTAGGCAAATGGCTAATGACATTTCCTCTGATAAAGATGTGAAAGCTTTTAACAAATTTGTGAAGAAAATTTTTTCTTGTGCTAATTTTAACATTTGGAATATTAAACTGCCAGGCTTACAATTTAAACATTTTGCTTATGTTTTTTGAGAAATTGAAAATGTTGACTGCTAACCTTCCCTCTTCTGATGTGAAAACTTCCTTAACTGCCTCATTTGTGTCTGCTTCTCGTGTATTTAAACATGCCTTAGTGTTCTTATGACAATGCTAATATTGTGTCTATAGCTACTGCTTCTGCGTCAGTTCCGAGAATTTATTTAGTTACGTTCATTTAAATCTTCCAGAAGATGTTAAAACTGGAATTCTAAATTCTTTTCTGGACAAAACATTGTTAAGCCTTTCTGCCGCAGTGGTGTTTGAGGTTTGACGGGAAAGTTGATTCAAGGGATGACACAAATCTTCATCCTTCCTTTTTAAGGCAAATAAAAACTTTCCTTTCACCTAAGTTCCCTTTTTTAAAAAAACATTTCAAGCAGCAACATGACAGCAAACAGCATAAAAAGGGCAAGGAGTTTCCCAAACGAGAAAGCACCTCTCAGAATCAAGGACAGCCCAAAAGGCAGAATGACTACCTCTTCAGGTGTCCCCCTCTTCTACCTGGGCAATTTAACCTTTTCTGAGAGTCTGCATCTTCAGAACCAGATTGTTTCAGACAGATGGATTCTGAAAGTCATTTACAGAGATGCACTCAGCAGTGGGAGTTCCTTCCTCCTTTCCAGGAGATTTTGCCTTACCCAGTAAACCAAATATGCCCTTTACTCCTTTTCTGAAAGAAGTGTTACATCAGGGCGTTGTAGAACTAGTGCCCACATGCCAGACGAGCAAATGGTTTTATTTAAGGCTTTTTCTGATGCTAAAGAAGGGACTTGGGAGGCCTGTGCTAGACCTTTCTTTTTGTTGGTCTTTGTCAGGGTCCCAGAGTTCAAAATATTTTTCCTTCAGCGCATGTTACTTAGCTCTATGCGAGCTTTCATGGTACAGCTAGGCTTAAGAGGCCTTCTTACTCTCATGCTCCCATTAGCAAGCATTTTAGGTCTTTCTCAAGATTTTGTTTCTTGCTTTCTTTATCCGTTTTTTTTTTTTCTTACCCTTTGGACTGTCTGCTGCCCCAATGGTACTTAGTATCTGGCTGCAGTAATTGCATAGTGCAGACTTCAGGGCATTCACATATTTCTATACTTGGATGATTGTTGTACAGTTTAGGACTGTGGTTAGATGTCCATAAGTGTTCAGAATCTTCTACTTTTTTAATTTTTCGTGTTTCTAATACCATGACGGGAATGGACCCCATTCCTAAGTCAAAGTACTGTTCATGAAATTAGTATTGTTTTAATCTTTGATATCAGGCAAAAGTGCTCTTCGCAGCACCACAGTTTGCCCAGTAAGGACTCCTTCTGTAATTCGTACACAGTTACATGTATTGGTAATATATCTAAATATGATTGTAGATTCTTTTTTGTAAGATCCGTTGCTCCTACTACTATTAGAACTGTCTGGGTATCTTTCGTCCACATTGCTCTCATTTCTGCCTGCAGATCCTGATATTTTATGACTGTGTCTCTCTCTAAGCAAGACACTGTAGTCACTGGGTGTGACGATTTCTATAATCAATGCTACTTTTGTCTTCTTTTCATGGAGTTCTATATCCGGTTTTCTAGCATCTGTCTTTTGAACTGTTGGTAATGGATGATACTATGTGATGCAACTTCATCATTTTCTGTGATGCTTTGTGGCTCATGTTTTCAGTGTTTTTCAGCCACTTTAATACAATAATGTTTGCACAAACCACAGTGCAACAATCTTGCCACATTATTATGCCTTTCTGTATACAGTCCTTCCGCCATTAGTATGTCACGAACAGCAATGAGGTGTGCGACTGTTTCCAGTTCGGTTTTACAACACCTACATTTGTCTGTTTCTCCCACATGTTCAATGGACTTTGTAAACCAATGTGTACGCAGCCCACTATCTTAGGCAGCCAGTATTTACCTTTCATCTCTTGGTTTGAATTCACCTCTCCTTAACCATTCCAGATCAACATGAGGTCTTGCATAAATATAGTTGCAAGTATAGAAAACTTCTGTATTTTCCACATTTCTTCACCTTGTATTCTTTTTTTGTTTTTTGGCACATTCAGTTGCTTCCTGATTTTTATCTAGTTCTGGTTTGATTTCCATTCCTGCTTGACGGTATGCTTCTACTATATTAAGCAGAGAAGTCATCTTGTTTCAAAACTTTCACTACATTTGGGTCTTGTGAAGTCAGCAGTTATGTTTGGTGTCCCACGATTGCAGATCTCTACATGTAATCAATTTCAAGAAGCCCCATCCCTGCTTCGGAACGGGGAATATATAAACTTGTTGTGCACTGATTTTTATAAATCATTTGGTGAGCATGAAGCATCCTTCATGTTTTCCTATCTAATCTATCCAACACGTTTTGGGGCCAGTCAATTACTCCAAAACTGTAAGTTGGGACAGGAAGAGGAAATTGGTTTATAGTTTGGATTTTGTTTCTAGATGTCAACGCTGTTTTCAGGATTAATTTAAGTCTTCTAAAGTATTCCTTACTAAGTCTGATGCACATTTGTTCATGTTTTATTGTTGATCCTTCATAAATTCCCAAATAGTTATACACTCCCTCTTATTTTGGGTTTTATATCACATTCTTGTCCCAAACTGATGTTTTCCTGGTGTTGCAGTTTTCCTGCTTTAAAGGTCTCTTTTGCACATTTATCAAGACCAAATGACATTCTTGCATCATCTGAAAAAGTTTTGACAACTTGCAGTTATGCTTTCACTTCCTCATCTGATGAGCTATACAGTTTTAAATCCTTGACAGAGAAGATGAGAAGTCTTTCTACTTTGTTGTTTTCTAGGAGCCAAATTATAGCCGTATCCTAAGCTGTTAAGTAAACAGCATAATGGGTTAAGGGCAAGGCAGAATAACAACAGTGACAGTCACCCTGGAATACCCCTTTGAATTTTTATCTCTGGGATAATTGTCCTTTGTTGTTGTTTGTCTTTAGGCTTTTCCCGGTGAGGGGTCGCCACAGCGGAACTCCAGTCCGCTAATGATTTTATCACGTCTTAATTGCAAAGTGGTTTGCCGCTAATGATTTTATCATGTCTTAATTGCAAAGTGGTTTGCCACTGTTTCACGGTCACTGTAATGTAGTCAGTCAATGTAGGGTGTATCTTGGACATTTTTAAGCAATCTTTTCTCCATGAATGTGGGATACTATCAAATGCTTTTTTGTAGTCAATCCATGCCATACTTAGATTCTTCCCCTTTTTACAGTAATCCACTATGACTTCATTTAACAACAAATGATCCTTTGTTCCATATGACTTTCTTTTATTGCCCTTTTGTTCTACTGTCATAACTGAGTTTTCTTCTAAATGACTAAACTCTGTCAGCATCAATTCCTGTGTATAGTTTATATGTCATCTGAAGGCAAGTTATTGGCCTATAATTTTAGGGTAGCTTGCAGGTTCACTCTTAAGTAAGAGCATTGTTTTTCCTGCTAGCCAGGTTGGTGTCTGTTTGTGGTGCGGATTTAAATGGTTCTTACTCGTGGCTAAATCTTCATGCAGAGATGTTAATACTTTTAACCAAAAGTTAGGTACTGCATCTGGGCCTGGAGTTTTCCAATTAGAGGCTTTTCTTAACTTTGTTTCAATCTCTCTGGCTGTTACTTCATCCCATTTCATATACTGTACATTTAAACAACTTCTTGCTTTTACTTTTATCCATTTAGCATCTTTGCTATGTTCCACAGGATCTTCACAGAAACTTTTCCAAAATGTATCTTTTTCTTCTTTTTTGGCTGTCTTTCAATTCCTTTTACCTTGTTTCCCAGTTCTCTCTAAAACGTTTTTGGGTCATCAATAACTTGCTTATTTTGTACTTTTCTTTTGTATTTATCTGTGTATCCTCTACGTTTTTCACCTGTGCTGAAATTTTTAGTTTGTTCTACTCAGTATGGGTCTTAAGGTGAAATGACAGATGCCATCTCTTATCCTTACTCACAGAATAGTTTTCCTGAGATGTTAAATTCTGCCCTTTAAAGAGATTTTTTTCCCCTCCGGACGAAGTAGAGACTATTCAGAAACTTTTCCTGAGTTTTTCTTATTCAAAACCAGGTATTTGCCATGAGATTTCTCAGGATTCTGGGTTCGTGGCTTCTGTTTCTCCTGTCCATACATCAAATGAGAGATCTTCAGGAATACATTGGGTCACACTGGACTCTACATCTACACCCATGATCTTTTCATATTCCAATTCTGGGACTTGTAAGGGGAATGGTCCTATGGCTGGGATGAGGAGTTCTCTCTGAATCCATATCTCCCATATGCCCTTCTGCCTCCTGTTTAGATTGTCAGAATTAATGCTTCACCTTGTGTGGGAGCTGTGGACAAAGGGGTGAATGTATAAGTTCTGTGGAACAAACAAGCCTGACAAAAGCACATGGATGGCAGTAGTAAATGCTTTGAAAACCATAAGTCATCTTTGGTCTCCTGGTGATCTGCAAGTTTTGTCACAGACAAATGCCACAGTGATGTACCACATTACTAGATCTTACCCCTTTGACACCTCATAGGCTATGATAAGTCTACAATTAGCTCAGTTTAATTCTTCAGGATTCAAACATTCTGTTAGAGCAAAACAGACAAGCTAAGCAAGACCAGGACAGACCCACATAAATGGAAACTGGATCTGGGGGTCTTCCCAGAACTGATCGACTGTGGAGAACACCTCAGGTAGCTCTGTTTATATCCTCTCAAAACAGAATGAAACAGTCTGCTCCAGAATTCCTTTCAAACTGACTCAGAAGGTAAACTCATTACTAAGAGCAGAAATGTTCCTTTATGCTTCTCCACCCTTTCCACTGATATCCAGGGTTTTTCTAAAGGTTTGAAAGGACTTTCTAAAAATAGTGGTGGTGATACACTTTTGGCTTGGGTAAGGATGGATGTTTATCTGATCATTGCTGCAGTAGCCTTAACTTGTATCTGTTATATCCTGCAAAGGATACAACAGCTGGGCAGTTTCCAAAGCTTAAGGGTACATTTCAGGTGATCAAACTGTTATCAGCTTCAGCAGAACTGAATAAAACCAATGGTTTGGGTGCCAAGCCCTTCAGAACTTACTTGCTGCTGAAGAGTGCTTCTCTTAAGATCTTGGGAGGACTTGACAGTCTAACAGTTTCCATTGCTGGGCAGATAAGTTCCCTTCAGAGAAATGCCTTTCACTTTTTTAATTTTGTTAGAGAAACTTAATTTTTTTGTGAAATAACTTTAACTGTCACTTGACCTTTAGTCAGTGTTTACTGCAAAGTAGAACTTTTTTACTTTTGTGGAAAAGAGTTGGTTAAACTAAGATCTGATAATCTTTCCATTCATCAACGATGAGTTTGGTTCTGAGCCCTTGGAACAGAGTTGGCCTAGTACCAAGCTTGCGCCAGCCAAAAACTCTTGAGCTACGCTTCTACCCACAATGCCCTTCTCCTGTTACCTCAGATCTCGTTTGCCATGTAGCCGTAAAGCTGTGTTTCAGCCGAGCTCTCAGCTAAGTGGAAACTTTTTGATATTTTGTGGGAAAAGTGGTCTATTCTCTTATCGTTGGTGATTTATATTCATTGATCTACACCTTTTACAGTTAGATTTACACCAGTTTCTTTCCTTCTACCCGTTTGGTAATCTTTTAAGTACCATTGGTGGTACGGCCCTCTCTCTCTACCCTTGTGGTATTCCTTGAATACCATAGCTGGTATTTTTCCCATCTTTCCTTTTCTGTAAAGTTGTATGTTTTTGGCTCTTTAGATACAGTGTGTATTTGTTTAGGTTTAGACATAGAGTAAGTAGAATTTAAGATTGTATTTGAAGATTTTGATTGTTGTGTTTAACTTGTCATGATGTTTGATAAGAAGGGTACTTCAAGTTTCAAGTACTGTGCTTCGTGTAATGGTAAACTTCTGAACAGTGACTCAACGATGATTGTGTTAATTGCTTGGAGGTGCCCCATCTTTCAGTGCAGCCTCCTTGTGTGATTTGCCAAAGTTTTAGCCAGCGCACTCTGAATGAGCACAAGAATAAGTTGATTCTAAAGAGCCTACTTAAACTGCTCTTTTCAGAGGCCCTTTCTGCGACGGAGGTCTCAACCCCTCCAAGGAAGGATAAGAAAGGGTCCCATTTGGTCCCCTCCTCACCCTCGGGTGACCAGGGCATGCCTGTCAAACCTAAGGTACAAAAACTTTCTTCGGAGCATAAATCTGCTGCTCCAGGCATAATGACTGTTACAATATTGGCACTAGCTTTGGCACCAATACTGTCTCCGGCACTGATCATAAACCTCTCTTCGCTTACTACAACTTCGGCAAAGTGCATGCTTTCAATGCTTATCTCTGCAATGATGACTCAACCTCCCGTATCTGCTCAGAGTGCTCCTTTGGCACGGAGGTCTCAAGTCTCCGACTAAAATAGATCTGGTTCCACTGCTCCCGGTCTCCAAACTTGAGACTTAGACCCCGTACCACAGACCCAATACTCTCTGCCTGTAGACCCATTTCTAGGCCAAGCGTATAGCCCATTCCTAGATTGAAAATCTCTGTTGGGAGTATCCACTAGATCTACCAGGAGCCTTTCAGAATTTGATGTGGTGCTTCTTGTGGATCAGCTGCTGGCCTTCTTGGACCCATCTTCCTATGGGATTTGAATAGATTTCTTCACAGACTCCATCCTATTCTCCTACTTTGACCATCTCTGTTCCAAAGCCTCCAGCTCAGACGTCTCTTTCGGAACCCCCCCATCTCGGTGCCAGTAGTGTACCTCACTTTGTCTCCGGGACCATCCCTTTGGTCCTCTGTTCCTACTTGAACCAGTCCTTCCTCAACCCCGTGATTGGGCTGCAGGCTATTTGGTCGGTGGCACGGTCCCAAGTGCGTGTTTGGTTCCGTTCTCTGTACTGGAAGTTTTGTCTGCTTTGATCCTGCTTGAGGCTCCATCCTCAGGAGTGGATTCGGCAGAGCGGGGTGTGACTCCAGTTCCGAGATTGTCCTTCTGTGTTCCAGGCGGACCTGCTTTCCATGCAATGAAGAGGGCTCTTGCTTCCTGAAGCATTCTACCGACGTCTGAACTCCAGTTTTCTCCCCCTGAGCTACAGCTGCCACAGCCCACCTCCCGGGACACTAGGCAAGGAAGCCACAGGAACCCCCTGTACCACTGAGGAGCCCTCAGTGAAGAGATCATGCAAGAGGAAGCATGTAGACTCACCTGAGGTGTCTCTTACAGAGGACATGGATTTCGATGATGGTGAAAGGTTCCGGCAGTCACCTCCTGATGATGTCTCCGTAGGAGACATCCTTGAAATCCTGAAACAGAAGGGTGACTGGAAGCCCACTAATCCTTCTCCTGAGGAGTGCATGTTCCTGCAGGCTTTCCATGCCTGGCCTTTTACCTCTTGGGTGACCCCACCTGCAGACGAGATAGTATAGAGTGTGGTGCAGCATGCCTGGAAGAACCCATTGAGGCAATCCCTTGGAGACTCATCAAGATGCTGTCTCCACTCGAGAAATGCCCACATTGGTCCAGAGGTTTACCAGTTGATGCTATGGTGGTGGCAGCAGTCACTAACAAGGACCTAACTGAAGAGTCCTACTGTCCACCCGCCCAACAGAGAGTCCCAGGATGTGGACAGATTGGGGAAGTGAGTTTTTGCATCAGCAACCTTTGCCATACAGTCCCTGAACTACTTGGCACATTTTACGAGGCTCCAAAGAGACTTGATTTCTAAACTCTTTGGAACACTTGCAGGATAGGTGTCTGACGAGGTGAGGGACAAAGTTGCCTCACAGCTTGCAACCCTGAAATTGATCTCCAATTCATCTATGAGGCTGCTTTCACACACAAGCAATGGGGCGGCTAGAGCTTGCGGGTTCAGGCATAGTTATGAGACGTCACACCTGGATGCGCATTTGTGACCTCGTGGACCCCTTCAAGTCTTCCTTTCTGAATGCTCCCATCGAAGCATCTTCCCTGTTTGGCTCCAAGGTAAAGGACACTCTGGCTAGGTGTGAGCAGGATGATAAGACCCTGTCTGCCATAGGACTATGTTTTTCAAACCTCAACATTCCTTTTCCAAGAACCAGAGGAGTGGGAAGATGTGGCACAAAAAATCTCAAGGTCCTTACCGTGTCGCATGTTGTGATGATACCCCCAGGGGCAGAGGGGGTAACAATTCTAGAAGATGCCCCTTTTGAGGCAGATGGGGGTCTATGCGACCAAGGCTCCAGAGACGACTCCTCTGGACAGTCTTACCCGTGCTCCTGAGGAGTGACACTATTGCTTGCCTCTGGAAGCAGTCGGGGGGTTGTTGATCTCTGCGCCAAGCTGCCTGCACGCTGTCACCACCGATCGTTGGTGTAGAATATCATTACCAGAAGTTGCACCATTCCCCGCTTATCTTATCCAAAACTTCCTGTCGTTCCACCCAGTTAGAGGGAAGAAGCAGCTACAGAAGTAAAAAAGTTGTATCAAAATACAGCCATCCAGCTGGTCCCCACCAGACCAATGCAGATCCGGATTTTCTCAAGATTCTTTTTGGTGCCAAAAAAAGATAGGTTCATAGGTTGGTACTAGGCTATCGGCCCTAGGGGCCTATACAAGCCTAGCCATAACAATTCCCTGGCTATTTCTTCCCACACTATTTACTTCCCTGGACCCCTGTCTAGCAGGGTGACTGACGTGATCCCCGGGGTGAATTTCCTTTCTCCCATGCTTGACATGTATGGGCAGTCTATTTCAGAGTCTCGGGAGTCTCTGGTTCAGGAACCTGTCCCTCCAGCATGCTTTGTTTATTATGATGACCAGGTTTAGATCCCTGGAGTATGTGGCTCTGAAGGATTAAGTGTAGCATGTCCAATCGCTCTGGGTTTGACATGGCCTTGTATGTTAAGCAGAGATTGATCTGAGTAGATATGTGACAGAGTATAGCTGGAGATTTTTAAGGCTGTCAGCATAAGGCATCTCCTTTAGGCCTGTGATTTTTTTCAGCGTAGGGCATCTGCTTTAGGCCTGTGATTCTTTTAGTGAGGTATTTCTGTGGCTTTTCCGGTTGTTGCAGATGTCTTAAGAGGTACATACCAAATGGGGCGTTGTATTCTATAATGGGTCTAATGAGGTATGAGTACAGTAGGACAATGACATCCTTTTTTCTGGATGAAAAGCCCTTAGCGATGAGGTGTGCCACATAGGATTTCCTGACTGTTGTGGCGATGTGGTTATTGAAGGTGAGACCACTGTCCACCTGTGTCCCTAAGTCTCTTATCACACTTTCGGTGTTTAGTGTACTGCCACCTATGTGGTAATTCACGGGTACATGTTTTTTCCCAAAGGTATAACCATACATTTATTGGCATTGAGCTTGAGCCCTTGGCACTGGCACCAAGCATCTGTTTCTGTAAGGTCCTATTGTAGAGTATCCACATCATTTGGGGATTCAGTAATGGCTCCCAGTTTGCAGTCATATGCGAACTTTGTTAGCCAGAGTCCCTTAGTGTTGGCCTGTACTTAAGAGAAGTAGATGCCAAACAAGAGCGGTCCCAGGACTGAACCTTGAGGTACTCCATTTATCACTTGTCTGGAGCTGGATTTGGAGTCTGCTACTTTTACAGTGTGGGTTCTGTCAGTAAGCCAGTTGGCAAACCATTGAGTGACATAGGGATTAATGCCCATCTTAGTAAGTCTACCTATTATTCTAGAGTGGGGGATAGTGTCAAAGGCCTTGGCGAGATCCAGATAGGCTGTGTGGACCGCCTTACTCTCGTCCACGACTCTGGAGACTGATTAGAAGAAGTCAATCACATTCAGGAGACTAGGTCGGCCCTTCACAAACCCAAACTGGGTGGGGTCCAGGGTTTGAAGGTTGCCAATGTCTTTGTTTATAAGTTCCATGATAATGCGTTCCATGGTATTGCAGATCATGCTAGTCAGACTGATGGGGCGGTAGTTCTCGGGATCCAAGGTGGATCCCCCTTATGGAGTAGGCTAACTGTAGCTGTGCACCACTCAGTGGGCATGAAGCCTGAGGTGAGGCTACGATTAAACATGACACTTCAGTGAGGTGCCAGTTCATTTTGTAGTTCATGTAATAGGCAGTCCAGGATGTCATCTGGTCCCATGGATGCTGTATTCTTAGCTTTGGAGAGTGTTTTTTTTTTACCTATGTGGCCATTATTACCAGAATTTGGCAATCTTCCAGTATTGAGATGGGCCATTTAGGGGGTGAGAGGGGGGATGAAGTTGGCACTGAATTGATCTGCCAGGATATTGGCAATATCCTTGGGATCAGTATATTTAATGCCATTCTGTTGTAGCTCAGAGCAGATCTGAGTATTGCCATTTAGATTCTTGACATAGTTATAGAATGCCTTGTGGTTATCTTTGGAATCTTTGGCAATCTTATTTTCATAACTAGCTTTGGAGGATTTTATGAGGGATCTCAGCTTCTTACTGAGGCTGGTAAGGGAGTTTTTTGCAACTTGGGATTTTCCTCTTTTCTGCACAGTTTCTTTCTTTTGTTGCAAAGTTTGTTTATGGCAGGGGACCACCAGATTGGCTTCCATTTTTGGAGGAGAGCAGCTTGGTTCTATTTGGGATGGCACGATTCATGCATGAGTGGATGTACCTGTACAGTGCCTTAGTGTAGGATTCAGCAGTCGAACTTTCATTTCCCGTCTGCATGGGTGTCATGAAGTTTGTCACTTCTGACTTGAGCAGCATGAAGTTAGCTTTGGAGAAGTTTTTTATGGAGGTTTCCTTACTGGGGTGGGGTGGGGGTAGGATGTGGATGTTAAGGATGATTAGCTTATGGTCAGACCTGGCCAACGAGGGGGTGACCATAGGTGTGGAGCATCGATTTCCCATGTTGGTAATGACCAGGTCTAGGATATTGGAGCCCCTGGTGGAACTATGGATTAGTTGATCCAGGTCATTGGCATTTATGAATTCCAATAACCGTTGGGCAAAAGTGTTGGTACACGAGTAGTTTTCCCAGTTAATGACAGGGTAGTTGAAATCTATCAGTATTAGGGTGTTTGGTTCTATCTTAATATTTTCCAGTATGTTTAGAAAGGTGTAGTGAGAATCTTGAGGCATGGTGGGGATCTGTAGCAAGCTACAATTTGGATTACAGTCTTACCTAGTGTTAGCTGCACCTGGAGAATTTCAGACGCATTGTGTTGGGCAACTAGCCTGGTGGTGTGAATATGGACACTCCTCCACCTTTAGTGTTTCTATCCTGGTTTGGTGGCCAAAACGTGTGGTAAGACTTGTAGCCTGGTATTGCAGGGGTGCTCTCTGGAGCCTTGAACCCGGTTTCTGTTACAGATATTTTTAGGAGTGCCTCGAGAGAGTGCATTTTGAGGTTTAGACTTCTAGCATCGAGTAGCATTACCTTCAGAATTTGCATGCTTGTACTTGTTACGGTGGTGGTTTTGTCCTTTGAACTTTGCCTAAAAAAGGCACTATAGGGGTGACAAGAGTCTTAACCAGTAACATGAATCCCAGGGGCAACAGGTGCAGCCCATCTCTGGCAAAGCATTGTGGTCTGTTGATCATGTCGTCCCAGGCAGACAGATACTGGATCCCTTTTGAATAACACCAGAAGCTTAGCCAATTGTTGAAGTCAATGATTTTGTCCTTATGTTGTGGTATAATTCTGGGCGAAGGCAGGATGTTACTCAGGGCTAGGGTCATACCTGCCTGGGCCACAAGATCTGCAAGCTCTTCATGTCTCTTTTCATGTAGTCCAGGGAGGTACGTCTCAAGTCATTCACTCCAACATGGACAATGACAGAGTCATATTTGTACTTGTTGTGGAGTGACTTGAGTGCATGCGTTATGTGGCAGATCCTGGCACCCGACAGGCAGCTGACTGCAATTTTCTCCTTTTCTGCCTGGTGAGTGGGACATCAGTGTGCCTGACTATAGAGTCACCTATGTTAAGTACATTGTGTTGCCTTAGGGGCGTTTGCTGGTTGGCACACTGGTGTTGTGAGCTATGTGACACTTTGGTTGTGATTGGTGTTTGTTTGCATTTCAGCTTAGGAGGTCCTTGTTGCTTGGGCAGGTTACAGTTAAGGGCCTCTGCATATGTGGATTTAATGTTGCTATGTTTGGGTTTAGAAGGACTATGTGTTGCTTGAGGTGTAGTGTGGGTGTTAACCTTCTCCTCTTGACGGTCTAGCACAATCTTGGTTGGAGAGAGCTTTGCTTTCAGTTTGGCTATGTAAGTGCATCTCTCACAGGTTGTAGTGTTGGGTGGTAGGAGGAGAGGGTTGTCTGTGTACAAGAGACAATTGCTGCATTGCCCCAGTATGCTCAGATTCACTAGGTGGACAGGAGAAATCAATGGAAGCTGATGCTTGGACATGCCTGGTTTGGTGCTTTTTTTGTAAAGTACAGCAGCTGTTTTCCTTTGCCTTAGCAAGTACTTTGCAATTATAGGCTGTTTAGTGCCTATGATTAATTTCTCCTTATTAACAAAGAGAGTTGTGCTTGTATCTGTTTAAGGCTTCCTAGTGCTTTCCAGCAGGTATTGGAGCAAGTGCTTGTCACAGGAATGCTTAAAAGTAAGATGAAAAAAATGGTTTATTGTAAACACTGCAGTGTGCACTAGATAAGTTAGATGTGAAAGTAGGTAACTTAAGTTTTACCTAACTAAAAAGTTAAGTTTTAGTGAAGACTCACTATTTTTAAAACCGCAAGATAGATTGAAAGGGGGTGGTCACTTTTGTATTCTGGTACTATGGAATACAGTAGGATGGCCAATAAATTTAAATAGTTGAAGGGGAGTGATTTCACAAAATGATGATTTTGTGCTTACTCACACAAGCCAGCGAAAGCAGAGAGGAAATGAGATATATGGTCAAATTAACATAAGATGCAGGCTACTAGAAAGACAGTGGTATTTTAAGAACACAACAGTAAGTGGGTGGGTGGGAAAAAATTTCTACCTGACTCACAAGAGACAGAGTTGTTGTCTCTTTTGAAGTTTTAATAGGCAGTTAAAAGCGGAATACAAGTAAAACACAAGGTAAAGAAAACAAATCACAGTAATGAAAATATAAAAAGGCAATAAAGTAGTAAATACAACAAATAAAAAGCAAACAAACCTTTCCTTCACAGCAAAGTGTAGCAGAGTCTGGTGAGCTTTTCTAGTAAAGCTCTGAAATGTTTTATTTTATCCCTTAAATAGAAGGTTTAGTTCCTAGCTCCACCGTCTCAGTTCACAAATGATTAACCTTAAGTGACCTCTTCTGTCTTGTGTATGAGTCCTTATTTGATCAGTTGTAATTTCTGCCTGACTCACAAGAGACAGAGCTGTGGTCTCTTTTGACCCATTTTTGATCTCAGCAGTTTGAACAAATATGTTGCCCAAACCAAATTCCGGATGGTCATGGTTCAGTCCATCCTTTCTTTTCTCAGGGAGGATGATGGGATGCATATTACCACATTAAAATGGACAAACGCTCCTGGAGTCTGCTTCGCTTCCGGCTAGGAGCTAATAATTACCAGTTTCGCACCCTGCCATTAGGTCTCTCTGCAGCTTCCAGAGTGTTCACAAAGTGCATGGCAGTGGTCACAGCTCACTTGAGACTGCAAGGATTGGTGTTGTTTACGATTGGCTCCTTACCACCTCCACCAAGCATCTTCTGGTAACAGCCATGCAATGCACCTTTTCTCTGGCAGAAATTTTGGGGATAACTGTGCACTAGGAGAAATCCAACCTTACTCCGGTCCAGCAGATAGAATTCATTGGAGCGGTCTTCGACACCCAATCCTGTCTGGTGTCACTCCCAGCTCACAAATTCCAGAGGTGGAGCCTTTAGCTCCGAGTGATACTCTGTCAAAACAAAGTCTCTGTGAGAGAGATCCTTCAAGTCCTGGAATCCATGGCAGCTTCCATACCAATAGTACCTCTTGCAAAACTGCATATGCAAATCTTCCAAAGGCTTCTTCTCTCTCAGTGGTTCCGGAACCATCACCCTCTGTTTTCAGATCGGGATAACCAACTCTTGCATACAGGACCTTCTTTGGTAGATGAGGCCAGACACAGAACTTTGGAGCCACCCATTCCAGCCCCACAGCCCAAGGCCATGTGACCATGGATGCTTCCCTGATAGGGTGGGATGGAGGGGGGGGGCATTTCCCGGTAAAGACTGCCCAAGGCACATGGTCCACGCTGGAGGCCAGCCTGCATATCAGCGTTCTAGAACAGAGAACAGTACTGTTAAAGTTGCAATCATTCCAACCGATTCCCCTCTGGAACGATTGCAGTTCAGTCAGACAATGTCAGTAGTCTGGTATATCAACAAGCAAGGAGGAACCAAATCCTACCCCCTGTGTCTAGAGGCCATGAGAATTTAGCAATGGGTGATAAATTCCAACCACTTTCTGATAACTCGCATCCTGGGGAGTTCCAACGTGATTGCAGACAAGCTGAGCAGATGTATTTTCTTGCCCCATGAGTGGTCTCTCAATCCTGGAGTAGTGACAGAAATTTTTAGCTGTTGGGGCTATCCTTGCTGCAACATCTTTGCCTCCTCTTCAGAGAACAAATGCAGCAGCTATTTTGCCCTATTCCACCCAAAGGGGGAGTCCCCGAGGGACACTCTGATTCGCGATTGGCCCACGGGGCTACTTTAGGACTATTCCTCTGATTCCACAATTCATAAAGAAAGCCATTCAGTTGAAATGCAAAGTGATCCTCCTAGCCGCTTTTTTGCCTCAACAAGTTTGGTTCCCCTTCCTTTGCCCTCATCTGTTATACCCACTATGGATTCTGAACCCCATTCCAAATCAGATCTCTCACCCCCAAGGGTTGACGCACCCGAATCTGTCCAGTCTCAAGCTGATAGCTTGGTTCCTCCACTTCCGCTAGTTACCAGGCAGGATGACCTCTCATCTCCTGTTAGTGATATAATTCTGGCTTCTCATAAACCATCCACCAGAAGACTATACTGGGACAAATGGAAAAGGAATGGATGCTAGCTCTGTATTTGGCTCCCGGTTTTGCAATATCTAAGTTTTTCGAAGATGGAGCCGAAACCTCTACCATAGGAGTACATCTGGCGGCGATTTCAAATTACCATAATGGGCTGGATGGTACTCTGCTCATATCACTGCGTTTATGTAAAGCCTTTCTCAAAAGAGTTTCTCACATTAGACCTTCAATTAGACAACCTATAGAGCTATGAAACCTCATGCTAGTTCTCCAGTCTTAGACTCAACCCCCCTTTGAATCCGCAGTGAATTGTGACCTCAAATTCTTGTCCTGGAAATCTCTCCTCCTGGTAGCCATCACATCAGCCAGATGAGTTTCAGAGTCGCAGGTATTGTGCACCAAAAGACCCTACCTAATTTTTCACAAGGACAAAGTATTACTCCGGACAAACCCATCCTTTCTCCCCAAAGTTGTTGCTGATTTTTCCATCAGTCAGTCTGTTGATCTCCAGTATATTTCCCATACTTTTCTAATAAAGATTACTGCCTACATTCCTTGGATGTACACTGGCAATTGTGATTCTATTTAGATAGGACCAAAGAAATATGTAAGGCTGACAACTGTTTATTTCCTTTTTCTGGGCCTAGAATGGGAAACTCTGTCTCCAGGGTCACTATCGAAATGGCTAAGGAACTGCATATGTTTCACTTCAGTTGCAAAAGCACGTATGTCACAGAATAACAGGTCTGTTCTGAGCTAGTACAAAATGGAACAAAATACACTGACCCTTTTGACATTGCCAACATCTTGGCTGACAGGTTCAGTGCAAATTTCTACCCCCACTCACCACCTACAGGGCCTTTTACCATTCCAGGGGATTGTGCAAGTCCAATTATTACTGATAGTTGGTTAACAAGGCTCTATCTAAAGCTAAAAACACTACCTCCATGGGACCAGATGGTGTCCCAGGCTGTGTCATACGCGAGCTCCAAAAGGAATTAACCCCGCATTTTAATACCCTGCTCAGTCTCAGCCTCTCCACAGGATATGTGCCCTTAGAATGGCGCATGGCAATGGTGGTCCCACTACACAAGGGTGGGACCACAACTGACCCTGGGAACTACCGACAAATAAGCCTGACCAGTCTGATCTGTAAGGCTATGGAGCGAATCATTATGGAACTCATAAATGGAGAGATTGGGAACCTCCAGTCGCTGGACCCCACACAGTTCGGCTTAGTCATGGGCAGATCATGCCTCCTGAACCTGGTGGATTTCTTTGAGACAGTTACTCAAGCTATAGATAAGGGAAAGGAGGTACACACGGCTTACCTTGACCTTGCTAAAGCATTTGACACCATTCTCCATTCAGGTATTATTGATAAGCTCACCAGCCTGGGCATAAACCCTTACGTCACAAGATGGATCGCAAACTGGCTCTCAGACAGATCCCATAAAGTAAGAGTAGCAGGATCTATGTCCGAATCCAGACCAGTAACGAGTGGTGTGCCTCAGGGCTCTGTCCTGGGGCCCCTCCTGTTTGGCATATACTTCTCAGAAGTACAGGCAAGCACGGATGGGCTGTGGCTGACTAAGTTTGTGGACGACTGCAAAATGGGTGCTGTAATAGAGTCTCAGGCCGACATGGAGATCCTCCAGAAGGGCCTAAATGAGACTGATGTATGGTGTCAAAGCCATTGTCTCAAGCTAAATGCAAAAAAATGCGTGGTAATCCCCTTTGGAAAAAACAGAGCACCCGCAAACTACAACATAGGAGGTAATCCCATGAAATCTGAAGAAGAAATAAGGGATCTAGGGACCCAAGTAGATGGTCAGCTTTCCTTTGATAACCATGTTGCTAAAGTGGTTAGAAAATTCTTATATGTGACCCATCTGATCACGAAAGGGTTCGCATCAAGATCTAAGGATGTAATGGTGCCCCTCTACTCTTCCCTCATCAGACCCATTATTGAGTACAATGCACCAATTGGAATGTAACTGGCTAGACATCTCCAGCAGCTGGAGATACCACATAGGTACCTAACCAAGAGGATTACTGGCCTCAAACAGTTGCCCTATGCAGCACGATTGAAAAAGCTAAGACTGTTCTCTGTTGCATACCGGTTTCTCAGAGGCGATCTCTGTCTAATGTACAGAGCCATGTCGAACCCAGAATTGTTGAACATGCTCCATCTTAGCAAAACCAAATCTACTTGAGCAACACGCTCTAGGGATATAAACCTCAACACAACAATAAATAGAACATGCTGGAGGGATAGATTCCCTTCGCAGAGACTTCCCTTACTATGGAACAGGGTCCAGATCTACATAAGACAGAGCCCCTCACTATCACTCTTCAAGAGGAACCTTGATGAGTGGATGGGTAACAGAAGGTTCACATCGGGGATCACACCAACAGCACTACTAGATAGGGGCTAAGGGTACTAGCTGCTAGTACAATGGTCTAGGGAACTACTAAAGAGGTGGTGAATACTGCACAACGTGGCTGGGCTTATATATGCCTTCGGGCAGATAGCCCAGTACCAACCTATGAACCTATAATATTAAAGCCCATTCCACCAGATCTATGGCAACTTCTGTAGCCTTCCATTCCAGAGCTTCTATGGATGACATCTGCACAGCAACCACTTGGGCTAAACCCCACACTTTTATCAATCATTATAAATTGGATGTGGTCTCCAGAGGGAGAGCTGCTTTCGGCTCAATGGTTCTCAGGAACCTTCTTTCATAAGTGCCACCCAAGGATTATAAGGTAGCTGGGGATTCTGTCCTATGGGTGATTAATGGAAGGAAGATTAATAATATCAGATAAAGAAGCTGTGTCTTACCATAATGTTACATCTGTGTTACGTTCTTTCATTCATCAGTTCTCACCCTCCTTTTCCCCAAAGGCTCCTGGCAGATACTTTAGGTCTAAGTGATGTCGTAGGGCATTTGCGCAGAAATGGCCTCTGCTTTACTTGTATACCATAGGCAAACTCAGTCTGAGGTAATGGTGAGGGGCATTGAGGGTAGAAGCTTAGCTCGAGAGTTTTTGGCTGGCGTGAGCTTGGTACTAGGCCGACTCGGTTCCACGGGCCCGGAACCCAACTGATAGGTGATGAATGAAAGAAGATGAACAGCACAGATGGGACATTATCGTAAGACATAACTTTTTTTTTTCTTCGTTTTTCTTAAGTGATGCTTGTGTTAATATTCTTTGGGAGCTAGGGTAAGTGTTTAATGTGCTTTTCACTGTGTTTTTTTTGGTGGAAAATTTTAGTGTAATACATAACTTTTTTATTAACTACTGCTATCAGTCTTACTTAAGTTTTCTGTTTAGTCTCACTTAGGTTTTCTGTTTAGTCTCACTATGGGGCAGTTTACCCCATCCCTCGTTTCTTCTGTCTTTCAGTCACAAAGGAAAGGTGATTATTTCCAAGCAGACTTTGTCCCTTCATCAGGATATAAATTTTTCTCAGCCACAGGTGGGTGACTTTGCAGTGACCAGTTCTGGATACTTAGACCATTCTTCTTTTTTCTTTGGCTTAGGAATTCAAGGAATATGGGGAATATTCTGGAAAGCAAGAAAAAGGTCACTACTAGAAATAACAACAAGAAGGGCACTTACAAGTGTGGACATTGTGCTCAATGTAGTTATATATTAAATGGAGAAGGGCGTTATATTCCAAGTAGAAATAAAATGGTAAATAGCCCAGAATATTTCAATTGTGACACACAAGGGATAGTGTATCTGGCTTTTTGTGAAAAATGCGAGGCTTTCTATGTTGGTAAAACTGAAAGAGCTTTGAGAAAACGTATTTACGAACATATTTATGAAATCTCTGTTAAGAAAGAGAGCAACGCTTTATATAAACATAGTAAAGTCTGTAAAGAGTATAAATTCAAGTTTCTAATAATAGAGCATATACAAATGGATATCCGGGGGGGACCCTGGGAAACCAGAATCGAATACAGGGAATTATGGTGGCAAATAGCATTAAATGCTGATAAATATCCAGGGTTAAATGACAATATTACTATATTACCCTTATTGAAATTAAGAGCAGCAAAGTTATAGTAAAAAATATATACTAGCTTTTGCCACTAGAGGCCCCCACTGCATTGCTTTCAGACATATATATACTATGAATTCAGAATTGTCTCTCCTAAATAAAGGAATCAAAGTTTTAACCTATGTTTTAATGTATTAATTAAAAATTAAATTGATCTATCATATTTCTCTATTTATATACCGGTATTATATGTATATATTTATTTCCTAGGAATTTTAAGTGTTACTTTGATATGCATTTGATCCACATTAGTAATGAAAAAATTTTTTATATTTTTAAACATTATATGAATAAATTGTGCAGTTTTTAATCAATTATACATATTTATAATATATATATTTATTATAATAAGTTTGTATTATATAATAATTATATTTATATATTTTCAATTTCAATTTCAACAATTGTAATGGAAGGGCAGTACATACTGTATCAAGGAACTTGAATGTGTTTTTAGTGTTTGGTATTTCTGCTTTAAGTATATATGAACATTAATTGAATGTAATTATGGTTTATTAATTGATAGGTATATATATATATATAAGCATACTATTGGATGCATTGTTTTTTTCTGATGAAGTCTATGGGGAACGAAAACGCAGTGTGTTGTTTTAACTAAGGCGTTTATATGTTTGGAGAACTGTGTGTTTTGGAATAAACGTTTGTCCTGGAACCTTTTTGTCTCGAGAACTGGTCTCTGCAGTGGCGTGGGGCTACATCCGTTTTTCTGCTGAGTTAGTCGATTTTGGAGTTTTTTTAGCAGTTCCTTTCTGTTGTTTCCTTTTGGTTTTTTGAGGAGCGAGATGGACAGCTCATCCACGGCGGAGTCGCGTGGTTCAGATGACGTAGGTAGTATGCGTAAACTGGTAGGACAACTTACGGAGCTTATAAACATTTTAACACCACTCAGTCAGTCCCTTTTGGATAAGAATGGTTCACAGTATCGCAACAACCAGCGTTGTTTTGGTGACGGAAATCATGGAAGGGGACGAGAACAGGGAGAGCTTATAGATCGAGTGAACAGGATCGACCTGAGGGATAATTCTTTTCATCCCAGTGCTACGCCCGTTATTTATGGATGGTTTCCTGGTCGCATAGGAGAGAGGAACGTAATAACAGCAATGGTGACATTGAGGACAATCCAGGTACTGTGAATCATGTAGGAGCTTTAAATGTAACCATTAACAATATGGAATGGTTACGCTCCAAACCCAGTATTGATTTTTTAGTCAATAAATCCAGTGGGTTTAATCTTGTGAACGGGACTTACAAGCAAAAACTGAATAACCTAAGTAACCTAATGTATAAATATAGGGCACTGGTTATAGAAAATGAATATTTATGGGGAA